>NC_143564.1:58690000-58887500 GCF_054136105.1 Typopeltis vanoorti
TACGGAAACAACCCATAAAGTATCATACGATGTGAATTTCATAAACTTTTATAGTCTATATATACTGTATATATATTAAATTATATTATGCATGAATTCTCCTCAAATTGCGAATCACTATCATCCCCAGACTTTTACATTTTACTCTCTGCAGTAAATACGCCCTCCACAACAGCAACTATACTGCAAAAACACGAAAAGCAATTAGTTTTATCATGTCACTGAATAAGGTTCACAGACATTTGCAGACTGTGTAATATATTTCTCAACAAATAGTGCAATTAGAGACAACTGGGAATATATAAACACTAACTAATAATCACATCTCCCCTCCAACAGAAACTGCTGTATAGACTGGAGTAAACAACATGTTGCAGGTACAACATATGGTTTTGCTTGACACTACCCCCATCATGAACGTGTTAAAACTAAGAAATATATAGTGAATGCATTTCAGATATTATGGAAATCGGTTTAAGAGAATTAGCATTTCAATTCAATTGTCAGCTTGTTTTGTTTGGGTCGCGTGATCTTTTGTTAATATCGCATCAATCATATGCACTTCTTAATAGTTGCTTTTTCTCTACTGGCCTACAATCACGCACATTTTTCACTTCTCATTAGTAATTTGTCAAGGATTGTTCATTACGTATCTCAAGTCTTAAATTACTGGTAATTTTTGCTTGATATAATGGGAAAGAAGATGACTCTATTTGGGTAGATAACTTTGATTGCACACAAGTAAACCGCTCTCGAGGACAGAAGAAGTGATGGAGAATAGAAGCTTCTTGGTAAGTCATACCCATTTTCAGTTTTTTTTTCTGAAAACTTTAGTTTCCGAAAATCCCCGCATATATCTCGCACCACGATTTTTTAGCTTTAATTTTGGGAAAAAAGTGCAAGTTATAGTCGAGTAAATACGGTAATTTTTTTAGCTTTCAAATTCTTAAGTATGGATCATTGGTTAAAGACTGGATTTATAAAACGCACAAAAGAGAGCAATATAGCAGATATAGAAATAGGCAATTTCACTTGTCTCATTGATTATAAATTATTTATATTAAGTAAAAATGTATAGTATCTTTATAAATTTTGTTCTATTAAAAATAAATCCTATTTTTTTGTTTAAATGTACATCTAAATTCAAATAAAATAGACATTTACAATGAAATATATTTTTATTCATTATTATTATATTATTATGATTTTGAAAAGGTACTTGGTAATAATGAAAATTAAAGAAGGGGTATACAGATATCTGAAGTTTCAGAAACACTGATCTATCCAAATATTTAGTCTGAAACATAGGTGTATAGTACGATGTTCATTTTCTTAAATTCAACTTCGAATTTGGATAGACGAAATAGCATCTATCCAAATATGCACTTCTTACATTTTTATCAGCGTCATTTCAATTTTGAATGCGAAACATATTGAATGTATTGTGTATGTTTAAGTGACTGTGGACAATTTTTAACTTGTTTTTGTGAATTTGGATTATTAGTCACGTAAAGTAAGTACGTCTATTATATTTTTGCTAAGTTTGAAAATCAGTTTCATTGTTTCATTTTAGTTAATTATCTTATTTTTAAAACAAAAGATTTTTATCTTATGTTGGGTAGACGTCTAGAAAATAAATAATTTTCAATAAGAGATTTATTTATATATTTGTTCTTGTTCTGGTTGGAAGACATTGGGGTTGGGGTCCTTTTACTTCTTCCTTTACTTCTTTAATAAATAATTTTAATATTCTAGAAATTTCTTAATTATTAAACAATTACCAGAATGTAAAAAATATTAAATAAATATCACTGAGAAATCAATCAGCGCCTAATATCTCTGCATGTTAATTTTCGAAAAAATACCTAAAATATAAGCATATTTATTATTCAAACAATCTAAAAAATCAAATTCTGTAGTAAAAAAATAGTCAGTTTTGGGGCATTCATCTTAAAAAGTAATAGGGGTTAAAAAATAAGTTTAAGGGAAAATTTCAGCAATTATTATTTATTTTGGTGGACAACTTTTAACGCTCTTCTTATTTTAAAGTCTAACCGAGTGTGTTAACCCCCAGATGTCGAAAAAAAAAAGCCAAAGAACTTATCTGGTGCAAAAAACAGGAAAAGACAATTGCAATGCGTTCAACTGGAACATAAATTGGATGGATCGCTGAATAAATTTTTAACTTCAGGACCACACAAAAAACGGAAGAACAGAAAGTTCTGATGAAGCAAGTACTCCGTGTAGCTCTACTACAGAAAAAGAGAGGACAGAAGATAACCATGAAGAAACAAATGCTACATGCGAAAATGAAACTGGCCTGACTGGACTGTCTACAGAAGTTGCAGCAGAAGAAATATTGGATTCCGATTCGGCGAAACACGAAATTTTAAATTTTACTTTAAACTTTAATGTTAATGATCCAGGTACTTGGCCGAATCATATAACTACCAAAGTTAGAGATTGTTTAGTTGAGCATTGCCCGCGTCTACTTGACGCGCTAATAAAGAATTTCCCAAAGATGAATCTGGCTGCAAGTTTTCCGATTCATATTATTATCGAACTTTAGCAAATGGAGAAAAACTTTACGAAGGTATTTAGTTTATTTAGAATCGCGTAATTCGGTTTTCTGTTATTATTGCAAAATATTTGGTAGTCAAAATTCAACTTACTAACGAATACGGTTGTAACGATAGGCAATATTTGAGTCATATACTAAAAATACACGAGACAAGTTCCGCGCACATTAAAAACTGTTCAAAATACAGCGAACTTAAAATGTCGTTGATTAAGAAATGCATTATTGATTGCACACAACAAAGATTACACGAAACTGAGAAAAAATATTGGCAATCTGTTATAGAACGGTTAATCTACATAATACAACATTTATCAAGACAGTGTATAGCTTTTAAGAGGTTCTTCACAAAAACGTTTTGAAAATGATAACGGCAATTTTTTAAAGTTAGTAGAAACTTTCGCTAAATTTGATTCGATAATGACAGAACACTTGCATGGGATCCAAACATCACAAAAAAAGGACCATTGCTCATTATTTAGATGATAAAATACAAAATGAAATCATCCGTATAATTTCTGAAGCTATGAAACAAAAAAGTTTAGAAATGGTTGAAGAGGCGAAATATTATTCATTAATTCTTGACACTACTTCGGATATAAGCCACACAGAACAATTATCTATTGTTATTAGATTTGTTAATCAAAATAAAGATACAAATATAGCAGAAATTCATGAATATTTTTTGGCTTTTCAATCTGCAGAAGATACCACTGGGCAAGGATTATTTCAATTTATAAAAAAATATTTAAAATTATTGAATATAAACATTTCTTATTTACGCGACCAAGCTTATGTTAATTAACTGTTCAAATATGCGAGGTAAACATAATGGACTGCAGAAAAAATCCTTGAAATAAATTCAAGGGCTTTTTTTTATTTCGTGTGCTGCTCGTTCGTTAAATTTGGTAGTTAATGATGCAGCTAAGATATCCTGTGAAACTGTAAATTTTTTTGGGCTAATACAGGAATTATATAATTATTTTTCAATATCTGTGAAGCGTTCAGATATATTAAAAAAAACATATTCGTGTTTTAAATTTGAAACCCCTTTCTGCTACTAGGTGGGAAAGTCGAGTAGAAGCAATAAAGCCACTTAAAAAGAATATCAAGGAAATTTACCAGGCTCTTTTTGATATTACGGAAGATGAAACTAAAGATATCGATTCTAGTTCTGGCAGACAACTTAATTTCAAAGATTTATTCGTTTAAATTTGTTTGGTACGAAATCTTAAGTCTCGTAAATGTTGCAAGCAAAATAATGCAGAATCCGACATTTGATATAGGAAAAATTACAGAAAATCTTGATTATGTTATACAAGAATTAAATACTCGCCGAACAGACCAATATTTTGAAAATATTATTAGAACTGCAAAAGAAGTTACAAACGATCTTAATATTGATCCTATTTTTCCAGACATTCGCAAAAGAACAAAAACAAAAATGTTTGGTTACGAAGTATCAGATGAGACAACGCACGATCCTAAACAAAATTTGAAAATAAATTTTTTCTTCGCGATTTTCTACACGACAATAACTTCAGTCACGTACAGATTTATACTCTTAAAACAACATAGCGAGGACTTTAAAGTTATAAGAGACATTAGCAAATTAAAAGATTAGAGCGATGAAGATTTAATGAAACATTGTAAAGATTTGCACTTAAAATCAAGATTCCGACAATCGCGATATTGACGGTATGACTTTATTTGAGGAATTAAAAACTTTGCAATGTTTTATTAAAAAAGAGTCCACTCCTCAGGATGTTTTAAATTATATATACGAAAATAAATTAACCGACACGTTTCCGAATACTGCGATTGTGATGCGTATTTATTTAACATTACCAATATTAGTTTTTCAAAACTGAAACTAATAAAAAATTAACTAAAACACTTTTTTTAGATGTTAGTCAAGTGGGTTTTAATTTTGTCCTACATGTTTCGCCGATTTTTGCTATCGGCATCTTCAGCGAATACAATTGGTAAGCTATATGAAGGTAACAGACTAGGTTTTAACTGACAGTTCTAATTCATACAAAATTAGTATTGGGCGAGACAATGCAATTGTCTCGGGAACATGATTTATTTGTTACGAGACATAATGTAATTGCGTGAAAGTTCATTTCTTTGATGTTCAGTGATCTGATTAAAGCTTTCCAAATTTCCGGTAGGATTAGACCTTGATTCTTATTTAGGTTTCCTGGTGAATGGGCGACCGTAGCAGCCTCCTTGAAGGTTCTGGAATGGTAGTTCTCTTTTATATAGGGCATATGACTCTTATCCCACTCAATGACATGGTTAGTAGAGGAAAAATGGCAAGAAAGGCCTGAAATATCTTGTCTGTTGTTTCTGAAATATCCTATGTGTTTCTTTCTGTCTCGTTTCGAAGCTTCTAGAGGTCTGACCAACGTAACTAACACCACAGGAGCAAGGTATATTATATACTCCAGAGTACTTGTAGAATGGATGAGGGGTCTTTCGGTGATCTTAAAAATTTCCGAATAGTATTGACTGGCTTGAATGCTACTCTAACATTGTGTGGTTTTAGAAGGATAGCCAATTGTTTGGAAATACTGCTGACCAATGGAATAGTTATAGTACTGATGTATTGGGTGTCATCACGTTGTCTTTGTGGTATATCCGAAAAGAGGATATTGTTGCAGAGTCTTTTAGGATAACCATTTAAGGATAGCTCTCTGGATATTGTAGTTAATTCGTTTTGTAAATCATCTTGGTCTGTTGTGTAATGTATAGCTATTTTCTTAAGCATATGGATAATGCTAAGTTTATGGGATATATGATGAGACGAGTTGAAATGGAGGTAACATCCAGTATTCGTAGGCTTTCTATACACAGACAGGTTGATACTGTTATTTTTTTTTTTTTTTTATTATTATTAGGATGTTTAGAAATGGAAGTTTTTCATCTTTTTCAATTTCTAATGTGAATTTGATGGTATGGGGAAACTATTGATTTGGTTGAGATAATCCATTAGTTCTTCTTTTGTATGATTCCAAATGATAAGATGTCATCAACATATCTGTACCAAGTTTTCGGTTTTGGGGTAATTTGGGATAAGATTTTATCCTCTAGGTCTTCCATGAAGTGGAAGACCTAGAGGATAAAATTTGTGTGTATATATTAGGATAACCAAGTTATTTTATAAACTTGGTTATTTTAACTCCTAATCCCAAGTATGCAAACAATTAAGTTTGCACCTGAAACAAAGTTCAAGTCTAAAGATGGTACAACACCAGGGCAACTCATTGTAAAGGTGTGTAAAGCTCTGATCACTATTCTTAGTATTTTCTCATAATGTAAAGCACATCTCACTAGAAGATGTATACTTTACATTATGGGAAAATACTAAGAATAGTGATCAGAGCTTTACCCACCTTTATAATGAGTTGCCCTGGTGTTATACCATCTTTAGACTTGAATTTTGTTTCAGGCGCAAACTTAATTGCTTGCATACTTGGGATTAGGAGTTAAAATAACCACGTTTATAAAATAACTTGGTTATCCTAATATACAGCATCCCCAAGTTAAAAAATATAAAAATATATATATATATATATATATATATATATATATATTAAGGAATAAACATTTTAATAATAAAATTTTTATTATTAAAAATTCCTTATTAATGAATTTCAGTGATTACTATGTTCTACTACTGTTAAATAAATTTTTTTGTATGCGTATAAACTGTTTTGTACTTTTAACAAAGTCAAATTTTTTGCAAAAAGTTTTCATGGAAACTTATTTTATGGGGGCGCTGAAAAACGTTTTGCACAAGGGCACCTCCTACCCACGGCGCGGCACTACGTGGGGTGCGCCGCCAGCTAAACTGGTTTCAGTCAGTATTAAGCAGTGCTCGTCAAGGCTGTTCCGGCAGCTGAATATAGTTTAGTCATCACTTGTTACTTGCTTGAACGACTAAATTTAGTAGTTGTCATAATGACGCAGTGTTTTTGATTTCATTACACTTGGTGTAATAATTTAATTGTAATCAATGGAAGGGTCATATAATTAAACAAGAAAAGCAAATATCAAGAGGAATTTATATAGCTAGGCTTAACCACGAAGGAGAAGCAAGACCGCAACGTACAGTATATGTTGTGAGGTATTTTCAGCAAATGAGTCGTTTTAAGGCAAATAAACTAATGCCGTATTTCATTGCAAAACAAAATAAAGAATAAATTCCGAGTTCACTTCCGAATATTCTTTAAAAAATAAATAAAAAATAAGAATAAAGTAAAATTGGTTTCGCAGATTCTTTGAATTTAATGTTTCATTTACATTATATTTAAACATATTTGGTTTTTATTATGATTATCCCTGCTCACAAGGTATACTAACATTGAAAATGGAAAGCTTCATTTAGTGTATGATTTAGACCAAGACGTTATCATTGTGTGTGTGTGTGTGTGTGTGTGTGTGTGTGTGTGTGTGTGTGTGTGTGTGTGTGTGTGTGTGTGTGTGTGTGTGTGTGTGTGTGTGTGTGTGTGTGTGCTCCAAGAGATGTATCAGATAATATGACTGTCTGACTTGAATAACATTTCTTTCATGACTAGTTTCTGATCAACAACTTTGTTTGGAATTGATTTTTTTTTTTCTTTTTGTCAGTTATTTGATTTAATCAGATTTTACGTACACCTTATAAGCACTCCTAATTGCACCAACCTCCCTATATCTTAATCTTTTATCATTTTATTTAATGCCATTTTTTGTCTCAGAAACCTATTTTGCAGATCTTTGATTCCGTTTAAATCACCATACCATATTAGAGATTAGCACTGCTTACACATTCTTAAATATCAATAATTCAAAATATCTGAAAACAAAGATATGAAAATTTCCTATCTTTGTTTTCCAGTTTTTAGCTGCTGTTTTATTTCTAACTCATTTCTCTAATCAAATTTTAAACTGGTCTAAACTCTTGTCTTGCACCCTGTTTCAATTTTTCTCTCTTGTTCTACATGAGCTCATTTTATTTACTATTTGAAATACCAGTGACTTATTCTATTATTTATTTTCATATTTAATGTATCATCTTTACTAAAAATCGTTCCAAAATACTTAAAATGTGAAACTTATTCTATTTATTATTGAAGGCAGTTTGTGTTTTTTTTTCCTAATTTTTCCTCTATCTAAGCTTTGTAACTTGCAAGATATTTGTTGCCTTTATGATATTTATTTTCTATATTCTTTCTAAAATCTTCACAGGATTTTTTTTAAACTGGCTACTTTTTTATGTATAATAGTGTGTTTCCGTAACGCAGTTGGAAGTACAATGGGATATTGCTCCCTTCAACTGAAAAAGACCTGATTGCGTCATGAAGGAAGATTCTTTATATTAAGATTTCAAATTGAAGGCGAGTTATCCAATCTTATATGGCGACAGCAGAATTTTTTTTTCTGTTTTCTTCAGTATCTCAGATTTATCAAACCGCCTACAAATAAATCGCAATAAAAAGGACTATTAGTGACGATAGGTTGAACAGTGTGTAGAAGGAAGATTAAGTTTTTTGATGTGAAGTGCCCTCTCGCGATAAATTCTTAGACTTGGGAGGTGTTACGTAATAATAATAATAATGAGCTTTCGTATACTTTTCTCTGTATTCTCTAAGTGCATGCACTCACTTACTAGATGAATACCTTGAATATGATTTCTTGTTTTCATTATCTGCTTTTTTAACTAGGATCCTCTGATTACTATAGAGTTCATCTTTTTTTATTCATTTCTAACAGCCACACCGAACTCAGGCAGTCAACGTTTCTTTAGATTTAGCAATTCTCTCTAAAGGTTTGTTCTTATTTGCAAGCACCTTTACCTTTCTCCCTTAGTAATATTTGCATGCTTAAATGTACAAATCTACAGTTCACAGTTCAACTTTCATCCTTAAGGCATATATTTATATACAAGGTTATACAGGCACATAATAAACAAATGAACGAAATATGCCTGTATAGTCCTGTAGAAATACTGCGTTTACTTTCGTTAAGTTTGATTTTAGTCGCCGACTAAAGAAACCTTTTCTAAGCGTTTTTTTTTTTTTTTTCAGTCAGTTTTCCCAAGTTAGTCGATCTTCAGTACAGACAAGTAGGGTTTATTTCGGAACTCAGGTTTTAATACCCCAACTGAATAAAATCGACTGTAGAATTCACACTATTTATCAAAACAATTATAGTACTAACAATCACAAGATGCGGCAGTCTCTTCCGTTGTCTACTAAGGTTGTGAAGCCAATGCATTATGTCTAAACAAACACACGTAATAACCACAGTAATAAGTTTTAATAAGTAAATATTTCATCATAAGTATCTTAGGACATCGTCAGTACAGTTAATTCAAACAATACTAGGAATAACATACAGTTAGGGCGCATGATTACAATGGAATCCCAATATGCGTGCAGTAGCGAGTTATAGAATTAAATTAAAATATATCTGGAGGGAAAAAAAAAGAAGATTACATTAAAATAAGATAACATATATAAAAATTATTTTACGCGATTTTGTATGACAATTTCCCATACATTAGGAATAGCAAGAACTTCATTACGGTTTAGATTTGGTCTGTGAAGTAGGGCCTATGGTTTGGGTTTTCGACTCCGTGTTGTGCAAGGCCGATTTCTGCGGTTTGATATGGTCTTGATGTTCTGAAATGCGTTTATGAACAGATCTGCCTGTCTATCCATAGTAAGACAATTTACAGGAGCATGGAACCTCGTACACGCCAGGTAGCATCAGAGGTGAGAGTTTGTCTTTAGGAGAAGGTAACAAGTTATAGATCTGGTAGATTGATTTGTAGGTGGTAGCAAGTTTGCATTTCTTCATAATTTTTGAAAGACGTTCGGTGATGCCTGTGACACAAGGTATGTGAATCCTATGGGCTTGTTCTTGTCTAGGTTGATGTGTGGGGAAGTGACTGATGGTGTTTTGAGTTCTTTTAAGACTGTATCCATTTAGTATGGCTGTATTTTTGATTATTTCCAATTCTTGGTTTAGAGATTCTTCACAGGAGCAGAATCTGTGTGCTCAGGTTACTAATGATTTAATGCTGCCAAATTTAATGATTGTCAAATGAAAAAGTGGTTCCATCTCCACTTCTGTCTATCGCAAGCCGACATTTTCAGGTCGCTACATTCACAATTCTTCTGCTCATCATCCATCTCAAAAAATTGGCATCATCAAATCATTAGTTTTAATGACAAAAATGTTTTTAGACAAAAAAATTATTAGTTCACACTCTGTACGAATGTACTATGGGTTTACATAAAAATATGAGCCACATAAAGAAAAAAAAATTAATAAACAAGGTGGTGATGCTTAACCGGAAGATAAACGCATCTATCACCCTAGTTTCTAAAGTTTATTTTCTGAAACAAAATGTTCGTTGTTTCTCCTGTACACTGCGCTTGCTTATAGAGAAAATGTCACAATTCACTGTACTACTTCAATCATTCCTTGTGTACTGATGTCAGAAAATCCAATTTCAGATATTAGGATTGCGTCAGTATTTAGGCGGATTTGTCTGCCATGATAATCCTGCCATTTTAGCAGCTTCTTCGAAGAACCAAATACTTTGTAACAGTTGTCAGCTGAGTGAAGCCATAATTAAATCATCATCATCATCATAACGCTAATTACGGGTATAGATTATATTGGTCTGTTCCGGTCTCCTCATCCATCCAATATCCATTTTTGAGGTCTACCTGGCCTTCTCTTTCCAAATGGCCTCTGGGCAATCTGTTGTCTTTTAGTTAGGGAAAACCTAAGCAGCTCCTCTGCCGAAGTATACTCTCATACGCTCTCTGATTATTTTCGTAACGTTACAGTTTGTTTCAGCATATTTGGCTGAAAAACGAGTGCTCAATATTGTTGCTTTAAATAATACCCTATTGGCCAATTAAGGCATTTTAGTTCTTTTGTTTATGGCTTATGAACCATAAGAGAGTTCATTTATGGAAAATACAATGTTCTGACATGGGGATAGTGCAATATTAAGACTGGGGGCAAGGGTTACCATTACAAGATTTCTATCTAGTCTGCGAGGACAACCGAATAGTTCAAATAGGTGAGTGAAACTATAATCAAACGGCCTAATAAAGGATGAATATACGAGCTCCTATAAAGTGCATTGTATTTTAAGTTGTGCAATATATATGCGACTGATGCCGATGCTTGTACCCTTTTTATATTTGGCTTAAAAATGAATGAATGTTTAATATCTCTTTAATTGAAAATTAAAAATTACTATTAAATAATAATAATAATATTCATGTTCTGTTTGGTTATATTTAGTTCTATTTGAAAATATAAAGTACAGGCGGTCCTCGGGTTACGAATGACCCGACTTACGGCATTCCTTACTTACGAACGGGCTCCCAAAGCTCCCCATAAGGATAATTAATAATTAAATAATTAAATTAATAATTCGGGAACTGTGCCCTCAAATCTGTGATGATTTTCGTGGCTTCACAGAAGAAGAAATCGCCGAAGCCAGAAAAGCTGTGGTGGAAAGGTGGCAATGCACTACAATTGGGCATCAATGAAAATGAAGTCATTGACTTACTAGAGTCCCATTCACAAGAATTAACTAATGAAGACCTTATGGAGATAGAGAAGCAGGTGATAGAAACACAAGAACACGAAAAAATCAGAAAATCCAGAGCCAAGAATGTTTACAACAAAATAATTAGCTAAAGCCTTTGGTCTCATTGAAGCAGGATTTGCTAAGCTTGAGGAGAAAGATCCTAACTTTCAGCGGTTTACAAAGGTTTACCGTGCAGTTAGTGAGACCATCAGCTGCTACAAGGCCATTTGTGATGAAGAAAAGAAAAAGGCTGTGCAAACAACCCTAGATACGTTTTTTTTTGTTTTTTTTTTCCCCCAAAAACTGACTTCGGTGGTTAGCTCCCCTCCTCCAGCAACAGAATCAAATCCTGATTCTCCAGTACCTGGTCCATCCTCTCTAGCAACAGAATCTGATTCTGATTCAAATCCTTATTCTCCAGAACCCACTCCATCCTCTCCAGCACCTCATCAACTTCCGATTAATGATAGCCTACCTTCTGTTTATGTTCTGTTTGTTTGAATTAAAAAAAAATAGCACAATAGTTTCTGTAACTTATTATTACACTACAGGGGTATTATTATTATTATTATTATTATTATTATTATTATTATTATTATTATTATTATTATTATTATTATTATTACACTTTATTACTATTGCCACATATGAAACATTATAGTACTGTATTATTATTATTATTATTACAGCATATGCGCTGTTCATCAGGGATCCGAGTTACATACAAATCCGACTTAAAGAATTCTCAGGAACGTATCTCGTTCGTAATCCGGGAACTGCTTGTATTTTAAACCCTGTTGTCCATACAAATGGATAAAAACAGCATTTCATGATGATGTGGTGTGTGTGTGTGTGTGTGAGAGAGAGAGAGAGAGAGAGAGAGAGAGAGAGAGAGAGAGAGAGAGAGAGAGAGTATGTCTGCTGCTTAAAAGAAGCACATTAAATGTGCCTAAAAATACCATAATAGTCTTCTTGATTCCAAAAGTGTTCTATATGATTATAGAGACATCAGGGAGTGAGAGGTGCGATTGAAGTCTGATTAGTGGAATAATGAATTACTGACCATTTAAAACTATATATTTAGAAATTTATGTACATTTAATTATACAAATACAACATTTATTTTACAAATGATATTCTATCTTTTTCAATTTAGCTACTTGAATACAAATTCTACCCTACAGTTCTTCTTTATGAACTAGTCAATAACATCGTCATAAAAAGTTGGTTGTAATTTAATTTTCCCAAGCAACACGCACACTTATAAAGGCTGGCTGAAGCTCACTGGCTAGAATTACGTTGAGTGCGTATGGCCTGTGTTTAAGCAACAGAGTGAGACGACGTGAAATGGCTATGCGCGCGCATGAAATCATAGTGCTGCTGCGAGGACCTGGAAGCTCCTACAACCGAGCAAGCCAAGGTAGCTTTGACTAGACGAGCAAGCAAGCATCGGCCTTCGATAGACAACGCAAAGCTCATTAATTGCCGCGCAAGCTTAAAACGTCTTCTGTCTACAAAAATAAAAGCCTAAATGGAATGCTTATAAATGCATGCATTTATTAACAAATAAATATTACTTCTTTCTCAATTAATGAGCTTGCGCACCAAGCATGGAGAATTCGTCCTTGGAGAGTACATCACTGAGGTTAATATTTGAGCGATGCAAAAGTGCTTCAGAACTTTCTTTAGAGAGACACTCATATCTATGGGGGCAACACCTATGTAGTAATTTAGTGTCATTCCAAGGTATCCTGTGGATAGTATTAGTGATTCCATGTTCTAGTAGACTAGGTTTATTGCGTTCCTTGGGAGCAATGTAGGAGTGATGTTCAGAAAGGTGCAGAGAAACAGATCAGCCTGTTTACTCAGAGTAGAATAACTTGTAGTTATATTCAACTGGATAAACTTCAAATCGCAACAGAGGTGAAATTTTATTTTTTGGAGATGGTATCATAGAGCTAATTGAATTAATTGGCTTGAAAATTGTGGAAATATCAACTTCTTCAATGTATGAGAAATGCGCTCGGAAATATCTTTAATGTAGGAAAGGTTTTCGAAAAACAGATTTTGATAAGGAACCATGGAATTCTTTTTTTATAAATGACATGGATAAAATATGGTATTATTAAATGCCTTCTTTCAAGAGCTCATGTTATCCATTCTTCATCTTATGCTCTTGGCATTATGTGAAAACATAACAATAACTTATGTAGTGGCGCCCTTGAAATTATTATAACTAACTACAAGGTTATTATTATGAAAACATAACAATAACTTATGTAGTGGCGCCCTTGAA
The DNA here is from genome assembly GCF_054136105.1 of Typopeltis vanoorti. Lineage (NCBI taxonomy): Eukaryota > Metazoa > Arthropoda > Arachnida > Uropygi > Thelyphonidae > Typopeltis > Typopeltis vanoorti. The sequence goes on from NC_143564.1 coordinate 58,703,483, forward strand.
ATTATTATAACTAACTACAAGATTATTATTATGAAAACATAACAATAACCTTGTAGTGATGCCCGCCTGCCCCGGTGCACAGGGCAGGCGAGCGCCGTTTCGAAGTGTTAGTATGAAGTTTCATTCTTTCTTTAAATTTTTATAAACGAATTAAGTAATAATAATTAGGTAAGTCATAATTGCTGCAAATTTACAGTTAGAAAAAGTTACAAAGTTACAGTTACAAATTTACAAAAAATTCTTGTAAATTCTTTCCACATGATTATGACAAAAATTAAAAATAAATAAATAAATTGCCATTTGTTTGGGCGCGCCCATTTCAGCTTTGTAGGTGGGTAACATCCAACATAGCGTCGGCCCTGCTGTGCACTGTACTGTTGACAGGGTGTAGCATAGAGGCAGCCTGACTCACGGCATCGCTTAATAATAAGGGCGCCCGTTCAGTCATATTGCGGTAGGCACCGTATTACGGTAACAAGATTTTTTACAAATATACGGCGTTTAGTTTAGTTTATGTACTTATTATATTTGAATAAAAAAAAAATATAGTCATTACGTACTAAAACAAACGTTTTAGAATCACTTATTAGATCAGTGTTTCTCAAAGTGTGGTATGCGTACCTACCCCCGAGAGGTACGTGAAAAGTTTTCAGGGGGTACGGATATTGTTAGCAATTCCTGTTAGCGTAGCAAGTGCGGAAAGAAGTTTTTCCAAGCTTAAACTGATTAAAAATTATTTCCGAAAAGCAATGACCCAAGATTGGTTGGTCTAGCAACTATATCGATAGAGGCGGACATAGCTTATAATTTAAATTTAGAAGAGCTTATAAACGGCTTTATTGTGCGATATCCCCGTAGAGCAAACATTTAATTAATATTATTATGTGATTGTTTTGCGTTAATGTTTCTCTTGTAATAAAAACAATATAGCAATTATAGATTTTCTTATATTTTTGTCTTATAATCCGTGAGGGGCGATATTTCCTCAGGCGCGATTTAATCTGAACGATGACCCTGTCTGTGCATATTCCAAACTAAACAGTTTACAGTCACTACTATATAAAATGGTAAACTGGTTTTCTGCGAAAAAAAGATGTCACACTCATACGAGCCACAATAACAGAACATGAAATATTTAAGGTAAAACAAATACCTCAGCCACTGCCATAGTAGCTCATTCAGTATCGACGATGCCGTTTGGTTGGAAAGACCTGGGTGAGAATCCCGTCTAGGATGCGAAGAATTGCTTTTATCAGAGATTTTTAAGTGTAGTTGAGTTATTCAGTGTCATACTGAGGTGGGTTTGACTACATCCTAAACACAAGTTTCGAGAACGTCAATAAAACATTAGCAGAACAATAGAAAAAAAAAGTACAATGCAGCAGTTGAAAAAAAAAATACATATATGTATTATGTATATTTATTTTTTTTTAAATGCACATTCTTTTAATAATACTATAAATTTAATGAGAAAGCTGGGAAATCTGGCCATGCACAACATGGAATTGATACTGATCACAATATCCAATGGTCTGAAACACGCTTACTCCATCGCTGATACTATATTATTATTATTATTATTATTATTATTATTATTATTATTATTATTATTATTATTAATACAGACTTAACAGGCTACAATGGTTGCAAGATAAAATGATAAAACTGATATTCTGGGAACAACCCACTCTTATGCAGGAAGCATGGACAAAACACAAAATATTTAAGGTGAAACACTTATGCCACTACACAGTCATGTTAAAACACTACTACAGCCCAACATATAGAGTGACCAGAACAACATATCAAATAACAAAACCACAGTCAACAAACTACATAACATATAAGTACAACAATCACTACGGCAAAGCCACCCGAAACTTCTACGTACCTGACATGATAAATAAACAAATTGCCATTCAACAACAGAAACCTAGGAACATACAGAGAGCTGAAACAGGCACTATATAAATATTATAATGAGAATGAAAATTAGAGCAATTCCTGTCTCTCTCTCCCCCACCACACATGCACACACACACACACACACACCTATGACAACCCCCCCCCCCCTCTCAAAAATTATCACTACAAGAACACAAAGAAACAAACACACCATGTCTAAATCCAACCCTATTTGCACAAAAAAAAAAAAGAAAAAAGAAAAAAAGAAAAAAAAAAGTTAAACTGTAATAGCAGTCGAAGTCTTCCAAGCACGTACCAACAAATAGTAAAATCAACACCTGGCTTGTGACCAGTATAGGAACACAACCATGAAACCACCACCCTCTGTCATCTATTATCTTCCTCAGATAAGCTCAGCTAAGCTTCGAGGAAGAAAATTACTAACTTGAAAGTATCTGTTATACACACTTGTAATGCGTTATAAATACTATATATATATAATTACTACAGCAACTATGTATGCAATTCATCTGAGACATAAAAATAATAATAATAATAAATAAATAAATAAAATAAATAAATTATTATTATTATTATTATTATTATTATTATGTATATTCTAAATTCAAAAATTCTGTATAATCCTTATTGTAAATATTGTAAATATTATTATTGTATGTAATTTATACTGAGACATAATAAAATGTTTTTTTTTTTTAAAAAAATTATTATTATTATTATTATTATAATTATGTATATTCTAAATTCAAAAATTCTGTATAATTCTTATTGTAAATATTGTAAATATTATTATTGTATGTAATTTATACTGAGACATAATAAAATGTTTAAAAAAAAAAATTATTACCCTCCATGGAGTCGGCAGACTCATTGTAGGTGTGCCGACTCCATGGAGTCGGCAGGTTGAATGGATTCATTCAACTGAATTTAAAATTCAGTTGAATGGATTTTAAAATATTAAAATCCATTCAACTGACAACATATTTACCATGTTGAATCTTAAAATCCCTAGCACTCCCTACATTTAACAACATATTCCGGTAATGCATTCCATTCACTAAAAAAATTTACTCCTCACACCCCTCTTCACCACACTCTTACACAACTTCCAGGGATGACCTTTATGCAGTGGTACAACCACTGTATAACGTTTCATCACCGTCAACATACTACACAGCCTTATATTTCTGCACTTCAAAATGCAACATCTTGTACTTATTAATATTAAAATTAGAACCCCACTCCGTTGTCCAAGGCAGAAGTCTTATTTAAAGAAAGCCGAAGCCTTATTCAACCATCAGAAACTGAATAGGAATAACTGCTTCTCACTATGGGAGAGTCTTATTCTAATCAATACATCCTTAATATATTTTTAAAGTGATAATGCTATGTTACCTCTGTTATCTATCTGCGGTGCTCTATTCAGAGCATCACGCAGCTGTTACTATTTAAATAATCCACAGTTCGTGTTCTACTTTGTATACAAACTGCATGATGCTATTGCTGATGACCTGTAATTTTCTGATTGAAATAGATCGTTTTTAAATAAAATATTTTTCACTCTTTTCCTTGTGTTACATATTCATTTGTGAAATAAGTGTTTAATTATTATAAGGTACCTTGATTAAGTTTTCTTAATACGCTCATGATAAATCTGAAATATATATATATGCAGTTACTGATAACTAACGTGTTGTAGATATTGAATGAAAAGCAAGAAACCTGCGGTGGAGTGGTTAGCATACCTTTTCTCACACAATATGCCACCGGTTAGATGGCATATTTTGTGAGATGGCATATTAGATGGATATTTCCGATTGTCTTTTATCAGTTTCATGGTGTGAGACCACCGTGCATCTTATTGAATACGGTTTTTAACCGTATTTAATATACTGGATTAACCGTATTTAAATACGGTTCTCAGAGATGGAACATCACTACTCAACATGCAGTTGATATCATCAATTGCTTTGAAACAAGATGTCTTTGAGCAATATTAGGATATCTGTGTAAAATTATTTCCTAAATATGATGATTATTGAGGAGAGACATCAAAAACCTCTGATAATTGAAACAATCAGGAACGTCTAAACTAGTCGTGGTGCAAAGATTGCTAAATGAAAACTGACATTTTCATTTAGCAATCTTAATACTTTTACAGACCACTAAACGGAATCTAAGGAAAACAAAGATGAAGAAAGCAGTTCTGGCAATACATAAACAAAGTTCTTTTTGAAGACTTAACTCGTACACCTACAGACATTTATTAGTTGACGCAGAATAGAATAACAGACTATTGCTAAATTGCTATTGTTGTTGTACCATTTTTCTGTTGACATTTTCCTGATTTATACCTTTAAATTATGAATGAACTATGAGAATGCTGATGATAATATTAATTAAAACTGAAATTGAACTCATTAAAACAATAAAGAAATTTAAAATATTAACATAAATAAATAAAACAACGATTACAACACCTATTTAACAGAGTGTCTTCCAATATGATGTGCAGAAATCGGCGAAGGGGAACTAAAGTACATAGCAATTTAAGTGACTGGTGATGCATGTTCTATGCATGGTTAGAGTGATTACGATAAGATCATTATTGTGAGACACGTTTTCATGAAAACCTGAAAATCATCACAACTCATCTCTATTTTAATAATAGTTAGTAAACAAGCCTTTATAAAGGTTTTAGCTAAAGAAGTTTCTTTTTTTTTTCTTTTTTTTTGAAAAAAAAAAAGATGTTAAACTGAAAAGATTTGGGAGCCACTCAACATTTTGGAGTTAACATGAAGACACAGAAAACTTATTGCTTACAGGCTTTCTTAAAATAAAACGCATTGAATTGTTTCCTGTGTGCTAAAGCACTTATTCTCCGCATTCGCGAGGAACCACACACATTTTTCTTTCGGTTGAAAAGACCTAGGTTCGCGTATATACTACATAACGCGAAGAACCTTTATAAGGGCTTTAACAGCTGAAAGTGAGTTAGCAGGCCTCATATTAGATCTCAGAGTTTTAGAAACTTTTCTAAAACTCTGCTTTTCATCCCACAAAACAGACAAACCCACCCCGACCGAAAAACAAACCCAATTAACAAATCTAATAAATTGGCTTCATATAATTGCTCCGACCTTTGCTCGGTTAAGTCCTCGTACTGCAAAAATATTGACACTGGAGTGCGCTGATTAAGCAGATTTCATTTTGTGAAAGAGAATTTGCATGCACTTCATTACTTTATCTTACTTTATTTTATTTACTTTATTATGCTCTATTATTTGGTATTGGCTTAAGTTCGAGTTCCGTCTAGGACGCGAAGTTTTATCAAGACTTTTCATCTGAAGATGAGGTTTCCGGTCTCATACTGCGGCGGAGAGTATTTTCTCTCAGAAATTTGGATTTTTTTTTTTTCCCGAAATAGGTAAACAAGAAAAACACTCGCAATATACGAACATAGGACTTAACGAGAATAAGGATTAACCACCCTCTTCCGTCGACTTCTGGTTTCGAAAGCCTGCATGGTATAGTGTTGGTCTACAAGTAAGTGTGAAACAGGAAGGAGCAGCAGAAGAAGCAATACTTATGGATTCTCAAGCTTCTGTGAGAAAAGTTATACACAATACATCTGCGGCTTGTTATTATACGTCAAGTTAAGCTAGTGCAGAGAATATCTAAACAACGACAAATTAATTCATGTTAATAGGAGAATCAACATAAACATTCAACAGCACTTCTTCAATCACAAATGCAACGAATGCTTCGAGGCCGATATAGAGTTTTTCTAATTGCGTGTGTATTTCGTTCTTTCTGTTTTCCAGGATAATAATAATAATAATAACAAAAACATAACTTTCCTCAGCATAAACCCTTCCATCTTCTACTAGACTGGTTAACTCATCTTCGCTCGAAAAGCCATTATAAAGGATCTTTGCAGTCTAACTGCGACTTCAAGTTAAAGGACATCTTCGATACTGAATGAGCTATAATGGCTGCCTATAAACTTCCCTTAGGATACTTAGGAACTCAAAAATACATTCTTTCATAGATTATGTTACCATATCGGTCTGTCAATACAAATAACATGCATCATCAATTAGTAACTACAAATATCGCCGATCACTATCTAATTGCAATTTTGTTCTACTATGCTATCTCCCCCCCCATGCAAATACTTTCTCCACCCACTATAGAATCTCACCAGAAACCTATTTTATTATCACAATAAAAAAAAAAAAAAAAAAGGATTGCAGATAGTGCCTCCATAGTGCAATTAGAAGAACGATCGCACACTATGCCCTTCGATTGGAAAAGACTTGAGTTCGATTCTCGCTTTGAAGAGAGGAAGGAACCTTTATAAGGACTTTTTTCAGTTGTGAGTCAACTGTCCTCATACGGAGATAGTTGAGGTTTTCTCCAGAAACTGGTTTTTCATCTGACATACAGGGAAATCACTGAAAAGAACATATACAATTTACTTACAAAAATACTGCTAGTGGGTAGAAGATGGCATAGTGTTCAGGTGGTGTGTAGATAGAGGACTAAGAAGTGATGGTGGTTATGTGGAATAGAGTGCCCTCCTGCAATGAATCCTTGGACTCCTTTGAGATGTCAGGTAATAATAGTAATAATAATGAATAATACCGTTATACAAGCGTAAACCTTGCGCTAGAGACCCAATGCGGTGCATTTCAAAGCACTTCAAACTGTTTAGAGGTAGTTTTATGGACAGTGGAAATTCATCTACCACCTCAAGACGTCACTATCCATGCCCATAGTGCGATTCGAACATGTAATCTATTGATCAGAGAGAATATGCTCGCCACTCTGTGAGCAATGCTAGCATTTTAATTTGTAACTAATATAAAATTGTCAAATTTAAACATTTTTTTTTTTTTTAAAAGTTTAAAAATATGTAACAAATATCGAAAAATATTTTAAAATATTTTAAAATTTAATATAAAAAATATTATATTAAAATATTTTAATATAATATTAAAAATATTATATTATTATTTAAGATGTTTTAAATATTATATTATTTAAACATGTTTTTAAAATATTTAAAATATTAAAAATTAAACATTTAAAAATAAGAAAAAGAAAACCAGGACGTCCTCTTAAACGATTCAGCGATGACTTCTAAGACCGGAACAGGCTACGCTATGCTTAGGTCCTTAAATCCTTGAAACAAGCACCTCCGTAGCGCAATTGGAAGAACGACGGTACATTGCGCCCTTCGATTGGAATAGGCCTAAGTTCGATTCTCGTCGTGACGGGAGAAATCTTTATCTGGACGATTTCAATCGAAGGTGAGTTAGCCGATCTCATACGGAGGTAGCAGGGTTTTTTCTCCCGCATATAGACAAATCGGCCCTCCAGAACACACAATTTACAGACAAAAAATACTAGTTGTGGTGGAGGTAGGTGGTAGATGGCGTTGATGGAGATGATTCGTAGTAGAGGTTCGGTGTAGTGGTTGAGACAGTTGTAGGTGTCCTCCCGCGATGAGTCTTCGGACTCCTTGGAGGTGTCAGGAATAATAATAATATTCATGATGATAATAAAAAATAATTTGCTCAAAGGAAAAAAATTTTTTCGATCTACAAACATGTATTAGAGGAGATGATTGGATGATTGATTTACCAATACTGATTTTGTTTTCTATATTTTTATTTTTATTTATTTTTGAAATTAATTTTTCGGTTTCAATACATATCCTTCATTATTTCTAGAGTGAAGCAAAGGTCAGTGAAAAATATTTTATCGCACTTTTTTTTTGGGGGGGGGGGGAACTTACTGTAGAAGCAATTACAACAGCATGCAACATGTGTAGTTATGCTATAACTACAGACGTTGAGTTGAGTAGACGATTTGAGAATACACACTACGCATCGCATACGACCTATGACTGAGCATCTGCAATGATCGCTAATTCGTAAGTAGTACAGAAATAGAAGACACGACACAACATAAATAAAAAAAAATAATTTTAATTAGAAAAAGATTTTTGGAATATTTTCTAGTGTTTTTTCCTTTTACTTTGGAGGGGGCTATGGCCCCATTGGTCCCCCAGTCTGGGTGCACCACTGGTTTTAGGTGTCTCCTCATTCCAGGCTATATTACCTTTTACTTTTTTACTTTTATTTTTCCTTTTATTTGGAGGGGGCCAGGACCCCATTGGCCCTCCCACTCTGGGTGCGCCACTAGTTTTAGGTGTCTCCTCATTCCAGACTATATTAGCATAATTGAAATCGCCCATAATAATCTATTAATTATTATTATTATTATTATTATTATTATTATTATTATTATTATTATTATTATTATTATTATTATTATATGAGAGGGCACTGTATAGGCATGGTTGTATCGTTGGTCCTGTTTTTTATAGTTTTAATGTGGTTCTAATTCCTGGTTTTAATTTAAAAGTGTCATAAAGTAACTCTACTTGTCACGCTGAAGACAGTGACATATAATTAATCGAAATCGGCCAAGTGGAATCCAAAATCTGAGTGTGCTAAAAATTGAAGCGTACACCGCGGTTGCTAACGAGTATGGAACAAAGGACGTCGCCATCTTTGCAGCTGTCCAAAGAAAGAAAGGTGAGTCATGAAGTGCAACAAGTGCCTGAAGGAATTACCATCCGACGGATGTCATATAACCTGCAGGAAATGCCATAGGAATCTTCACTTTACATGTTACGTACTTTCAGAAACAACATGGCAACGCAAATCCAATGCCAAACGAGAAGAATGGAAGTGCCTAAACTGTAGAGAGAACAAAGAAACGCCGCCACCCACGGCGCAACCGATTACGCCAGAGGAAGAATCGGACGATGAACTGAACAGACAACAAAATACCGATTAGTCTTATAATTTGAGTTCCGTAAATTTATTACTAGAAAAAGGTTTAGAAAATATAAAAGCCAGCTTGGTAGACCTTGTCCAAGAACTATTTGAAACAGAATAAAGAAATAACAAAAAAAAATTAGTGCATATGAAGAGTTTGTTCAATTTAATAATTCAGAAGTCGAAGAAGTCTTACGGTAAAAGATATTAAAACCAGCATTAACGCATTAATTGACAGGCACCACAAATTTATAAAAGACACATCAGAACTCCGTCAAGAAATTAATTCCCTGAAACTACAATACGAAGTTTTAAACCAACAACAACATAAAGAAGACCTTGTCATAAACGGTCTTCCAGAAACTGAATCCACAGAAAATCTCAGAGATGTAGTTTTAAAGTCAGGCCATGAAATTGACATCCTCCTAGGGCATAATGATATTCAGACCATAAATCGGTTTCCCAGGAAGAACAAAAAAAAAAAAAAAGGCTCGCCACGACCTGCACCAGTCATAGTTCGTCTGCCAAGCAAGGCTACAAGAGACAATCTCATAAAAGCCAGCAGACTGAAAAAACCAGTAGTCAAGGATTTAAATGCATCGCAAGACAATATGCCAGTCTTTCTATCTGAGTATTTAACACCTTTCAATCAGAATCTTTTGAACCAAGCAAGAAAAGAAAAAAAACAGAAAAACAGTATCAATTTTTATGGATCAAAGACGGCAAAATATTCTTGAGAAAGTCACAGACTTCAAAGTCTATACAAATAAAAAGCTCGGAAGATATAGACAGGTTGCCAGAGTGAAACAAAAGACTCCAACTTAGTTCAATAAGAAGATCTCAACACAACAAAAATGAATGTGAACCATCAGATTGATGTAATTACACCAGAATACGTCAGTGATTGTACTTTCGAATCGTTTGTTGCATGGAAACAACACACAGTACAAGCGAGAGGTCTCTCAATCTTGCATATTAACATCAGAAGCATCCGAAAACATTGGTTATTGTTACAGGCTTATCTGAGGAATTACACTGATATTATTGATATATTAATTCTTACAGAAGTATCCATAACTAATGACGAAGCGACTGCTTTCCAAATTCCAGGCTTCCAATAACATAGATCATGCCACCAAACAAAAAGAGGGGGGGGAATATTAATATTTATCGAACAAAAATTAATTGCAAAAGAAACGGCCTATCAGTGTAAGCATGCTGAATCCCTTTGTCTCGAAATCACTAATACCACCAATAGACAGCATCCCATAATACTAAATGCTATTTACAGGCCACCAAATCTAAACATTATAAAATTCTTGCACGAACTCAACTGCTGGCTTTCAAGTCAAGAAATATGCTCAACCGAATACCTAATGATAATTGGCGACATAAACATAAATATTGCAAACGAAAACCAGAACAACACTGTACAATACCTAGACACGCTATCCATGTATAATCTAATACCAACAATAACATCATGTACTAGAGAAGAAATATTCGGAAATACTATCACTGCCTCCTGCCTAGATCATATAAACGTCCGAGCACCACCAAACAGTTACACTGCATCAGTCATAAAGTGCAAAGTAGCAGACCATTACTTCACCGCTTTAAACCTGCACACCAAAACAATATCCATGCAATGTCCCACAGAAGAAAAGCGACAGAAAACAATAATAGACGAAGAAATAGTGAACCACGAAATAAGAAAAACAGACTAGGAACACCTGGCATCAGATTCAGCAGATATCGTACACAACAACATTAAACTCACACTGGAGGAAATATATAAGAAAGCTACAAAAAAAGCCAGAATTCGTTCAAAAACAACACAAAATCCTTGGATAACACAAAACTTAATCCTAGAAATACACAGAAAGGACGCTTTATGGAAACAATTAAAGCGATATCCAAATAACACAGCTTTAAAAACTGAATATAAGATAACAAGGAATTGCCTTACAACACAAATCAGAAATGCAAAAAGAAGCTACTACAGAGACAAACTAACCTCTGCACAAAACAACATGAAACAAACCTGGCATCTGATCAATGAGATGCTAGATTTTGTTCCCAACACCACCGCCTCCGAAACCATAAAACACAACTTCATGAAAGACGCAAAACCTATCCAACAACTAGCAAATGACTTTAACTAATACTTTGCAGAATCCATCCAAGAACTGCACAGAAATGTGCAGTTCTTGGATGGATTCTGCAAAGTATGGATTCTCCAATCACAAAACGAGACCCTCCACTTGGACCACAATCAAAACAGACCTTATGTTTCCCAACCATTAAAGAAGCAGAACTTCTCTCTGCAATACATCAAATCAAACCAAACAAAGGCCCAGGAATTGATGGTATCAGACCTAAAGATATAAAGCAACATCCTACTAAAATTAATAAATAAAATATTTAAAACAGGACAGATACCAAGTATGCTAAAGACCGCCATAATCACACCCATATACAAACATGGAAAAAGAAATTTAATCAGCAATTGCAGACCCACAGCAACATTACCAATTATCAATCAAATTATGGAGCGGATCATACTGAAGAAACTCACAGCATACAATGAGATCTTTCATATTATTCCCAAAACACAATGTGGTTTTCAAAAAAATAAGGGAACAACATCTATCTTGGAAGACTTTACAGACGTAATTAATACCGCCTTAGACAAAAACAAAATTGCCATGGTAGTCTTTATTGATCTAACTAAAGCATTCGATACACTTACACATCAAACCTTATTAGAAAAGCTGAGGCATGTTGGAATAGACGGGCCTCTTCACAGGTGGTTAACAAACTATCTTCAAAATAGAAAGCATATTACACGTATTGGGTCAAACCGAAGCAGAGAGCTACCAGTAACCTGTGGAGTACCACAGGAAGCTGTACTCTCCCCAACTCTATTCAACATTTACATGCACGATATTAATCAGCTACCATTCAAAGGTAAGATATTCCAATATGCAGACGATACAGCAATAATATCCATCCATAATAACGTAAGTATAGCCCAAACAAATATGCAACATGACATAAAACTGATCACAGACTGGCTCACGAAAAACTCCATACACCTAAACTCTGAAAAGACAAAATTAATGATATTCAGAAATCCACTGACTCGACCAGTTGATAACAAATATATAACCATCCAACATAATAAACACACAGAACAGCAAAACCACTGCAATCACTCAGGTTGAAACAATACCTTGGAATTTACTTCGATGCAGATATGAACTGGAGAGCCACATAAACCATCTACACAACAAACTCTGAACAATAAGAGGCAAACTCTAGAGGTTAAAAGACATAGTTCCCATACGCCTAAAAACACTAATATACAAAGAACTATGCCAAAATATACTAAGATACAACGTATGCTTTCTATGCACCCTACAAATTAAATAGATTAATGTCGCTGCAGTACAAAATGATAAAACTGATTTTTTGGGAACAAAGAGAAAATAACGACCTTATATACATTGCAATGTCAGAACACAAAATACTGACAGCAAAACATTTATGTCACTATGCAGCTTTGCTAAAACATTATTTTGATGCCAACTACAGGACAGTCAGAAATACATACCGTATAGCAAGACCTCAGACTACTAATTAAATCACACATAAATACAATAATCACTACGGAAAGGTCACGCGAAACTTCTACATCCCAGACATGATAAACAAATTACCTTTTGAATATAGAACCTTACAAACTACAATAGCCTGAAAAGAGCTCTAAGGACATACTATGAACAAGAAACACGCACCCAAAATACCATACGAACTTAAGGAAACACAATATATTCGTTCAAGCTTCCAGTTCAGCAATGCATCAATACATTCCAAGTTATTGTGTGTGTGTGTGTGTGTGTGTGTGTGTGTGTGTGTGTGTGTGTGTGTGTGTGTGTGTGTGTGTGTGTGTGTGTGTGTGTGTGTGTGTGTGTGTGTGTGTGTGTGTGTGTGTGTGTGTGTGTGTGTGTGTGTGTGTGTGTGTGTGCGTGTGTGTGTGTGTGTGTGTGTGTGTGTGTGTGCGTGTGCGTGCGTGTGCGTGCGTGTGCGTGTGTGCGTGTGTGTGTGTGTGTGTGTGTGCGTGCGTGTGCGTGTGTGCGTGTGTGTGTGTGTGTGCGCGCGCGCTCAAATTTCTCAATCATAGATTTCGTAGCTTCCCAACACAGCAAAAAAAAAAAAAAAACCCAAGAAATAATAACTAACTGGTGTCATCCTCAGATAAGCTTACATATAAGCTTCGAAGATGAAAGCAGAGAAATTAGTTCTCATCCAAGATGTATCACATGTAAACCAACATATGTAATGTATGTATTATATGTAAACAAATGTATGTAATGTAAGTGTCATATGTAAACAAATGTAAGTAATGTATCACATATAAACAAATGTAAGTAATGTATCATATGTAATCAAATGTATGTAATAACTGTAACAAAAGTATGCAATATATAGTGATTATATCCATTGATATTGTATATATAGAGTGTAAAATTGCAAAGAAACATCTGTAATAATCATCATTATGAATATTATAATAATATATGTTGTAAACAGTTATTGTTATTATTATTATTTTAAAAAAAACTTTATGTACGAGAAAGTATTTGTTATGCATAATTGTCTTCATATAATGTATGTAATTTATCTGAGAAATAAAAAAAAAAATCTGAGAAAAAAAATTTAATTGATCTAAAAATAAACTATTAATAACAAGTTATTATTTCAATTTTGAAATTTCCAATTTCTTTGCTAATAAGGCTGGTCTTTAAATCGAAAGTTTTGTACTTTATAATAACATGCGCCTAGTTACTTCTGTTTTTAGTTATCGCACTGATGTATCGCATGCATTTCAGACCTTGACAGTCTAACAGTGCAATACCTATCTTCTGCACTATGAACGTGTTTCGTGTGAGTATGCATATTAAATGTATTAAATTGATCGTTATTAATAACTATCTCATATACAACGAAAACTACATATTTAGGAATCGCTAAGATATTCACTATAACTGTAACGTGTATATTTAAATATTTTTTAAAGAATTTTTATTGTTGTTGATTTTTTGTAATTATGCATCATGCAGTTTAAATTTATTATATTGCTTTACTGTATGTATCATAATTTAAATTAATAAATGTGAAATTGGGTCTATTTTCTTCATAAAAAATAAAATAATTAAACAAATTAAATTTTCAATTAACGTCTGTTATTCCTCTACGGGAAGTACGCAAGGCTCTTTTAGCCCTATCTAACTTCTTTTTTTTTTTAAGACTGAGGGGACGTTCAGTCATAAAATTGAGAAAAAAAATCCCATGGAATCACTGTAATTCATTCCATTATACCATTTCCTGTATTTTTAGAACACCCACAAATTTCCTACCATTGCATTTTTTTTTTTTTTTAACATTGTAATATGCATCAAAATTTCCGAAGTGCATGCAAAATCTTACTTCGCTAGGAGTCCCATGAAAATTTCATTGCGGTATACTCCAGAAGAAAGACCATTGTTATACATTAATTTCCAGTTGCTGAGTAGAATAACTTTTCTAGACTTTTTTTTTTTTTTCCAGCCTGTTCCCAAGTTAGTCGACCATTGTCACATACCACTAAGATTCTTTTCTCCAGGAAACTTGGGATTTTAACCTACAACTTAAATTGAAAATTGCGGGTAGTACTTACGCTAAATCAGACAGTGTTAGGGACCAAAAGATGGTGACAGTTGTCTGCCGTACTTTCCCTTCTGATGTTTATGATCACTAAACGTCTTTGGCCAGCTATTGATAATACAGACAGTGATTTTAATTTAAGTGGATTCGGGCAAAATAATCCTTGCCTAATCCATTTGGACATAAATCACTTTAAATCACTTTAAAGCGAATGTGCTAATTTAAGAATTTTCAAATTTGAGAATTTCATATTACTTTAGCAGTACTGAGTGTTCTTTGGATTTTGACTATGACATATATTATTATTATTATTATTATTATTATTATTATTATTATTATTATTATTATTATTTGACACCTCCAGAGAGTTCAAAGACTCGTCGAGGGAGAGTGTGCCAACAGCATCGAACGATTTAACCACTTCCAACTACTAACCGCGCTCAAGCTTGCTTAACTTTTTGAGTGAGCTATTAGTAGCAGAGGCTCTACCAATCGACCAACCTTTGCTACAATGCTTTTTCATAAGTTAATAAGAGGATCTCTCAGAATATGACATTTCAGCCTCACACAACACACTCTCTCAAGATTAAATCCTGGGTGCACAACTGCCTAAAACTTACACCTATAATTCCTACATTCTACCTTTAAGATGGGTTTTTCAATTTATGGTTATCAGAGTACACTCCTGATAACTGAAAATTTAACAAAAATAGCCTTGCATATTACTCAAAATATGATACAGTTTTCATTTCTTTTATACATCTTATAATGTCAAAAAGCCTTCGTGGTGATCTTATTCAGATCACCAGGAGGATTTTTTATCTACTTTACTGACATTCTTTACTGTATCTATTATTATTATTATTATTATTATTATTATTATTATTATTCGGGCACCTCCATGGAGTCCAAAGATTCATCTCGGAGACCCAATCTATCATACCACTCTTTGAACCCATTAACAGAAAAAGCACTTACAACTGACTCTGGTAACTCATTCCACTCATTTACCACTCTCCAAGCAAAATATCTAGTCCTCACACTCCCTACTGACTACACCTTTATTCAACTTCCAGGGATGACCTCTGGTTCTGGTGTTCTTTTATCTGTTTTCGCCTCCATTCTGTCCCTCCATATACCACTATTTGATATATGTTCAGCAGCCACCCACTTATCCACTTAGCCAGTGTCATATCCATCCCATTTATTGTAATTTGTGTAACAGTGTTCCACGTGGTATTCTGTCAAATGCCTTTGCAAAATTCAGCAAAATCATTGTGTAGCCATTTCCGTTATCCAACTCGGCTATTACTCTATTTAAAAAATTAGTAAATTACTAAGGCGTGACTGAACCCTTCACAAAGCGATGTTGACCCTCATACAGTATCATATTTTTATCTACCCATTCTTGAATTCTCTTTTTTACCAATTTTCTAGTACCATCACATCTGAGATACTGATTGGTCTATAATTTGCTACTGTAATCTTAAAACCTCTCTTATGCAAAGGAATAATTTTTCCCTCTTTCCACTCCCTTGGAACTCTACCAGAGCTGAGACTTAAACAGCTTAGTCAAAGGCATTGCTAGTTCTCTTGCACATTCTCACAAAACTCTAGTTGATATCCTATCTAATCCCACAGCTGTATTTATATTGAGATTCTGCAATATCCTAAGAACCTCCAATTCAATCACCTCTGTTTCCACATTAGTGTCTGTCACATAGGTTAAAGCAGTAACCTCACTTGGAAGATATATTCTTGCAAAGTAGACACTTAGTAATTCAACTATTTTATCCGCTTCTGTCTCCTCGTGACCATCATCACTCATTAAGGTTAATCTTGCATAATCATTCTTCTTCTTCTCACTTGACACAGAAGAAAAGAACTTTTTGGAATTTCCTTTGTCCTGCTCGGTTAAATTATTCTCATAATCTGATTTTGCCTTCCGAGCCATGCTGGGCACATTTCTCTTTATATACCCTCCACAGCATTTTCTTCTTCTGTAGCTCGTGCTTAATGATATTACTCATCCATCTAAGACCTACCCGATTAACCTTCCTTACCCTAAGTATACAATTTATTACTTCTTCTTCTAGATGACCCTTATATCCCATGCACTACTAACATCCTTGGCCTGCAGTGTTTCATGACATGGTACAGATTTAAATTTCTTGCTAAGCATCTCATAATCACCTGCCTTGTGGTTCCACAAATATCCCTTCTTATTAGATTATTTCTCATGTTTTACAATCTCTCAAGTCAAAATCGCATGGTTCACTTTCACCATCAGCAGTAGTTCCATTCAGTGACAGGCCCACCCTGTTACTGAGAAGAATCCTCTGCAGTGGTTCTGCCCAACCACACCACTGAGCAGGGCCACTTATATATCAGGGAAAGCAACCACTTCTGCACAAATGCATGTCAGTGGGAGCCAGACCCAGAATCTACTCCTATCTACTCAAATACATTCATTATCAAATTTCGTAGAAGGTTTCACTGTGCAATTCATTGAAGCTTTTTCGAGGAGGATATATAGAAAGGTAAACCACATAAATAATTATCACATTTCTGTTTTATTTGGGAATTTTCCCCACTTCTTTTGTTTCCTTGTCTTCATACCAAAGGCTCACAGTTTGTGCATTTGCAATTGCTTGTAAAAAAAAAAATGATTATAAACAGCGAACACCTTTTATTCCCTTTACAGGAAGTAGACGAAGCCGTTTCAGCCCTGTCTAATTTTTTGAGACAGAGTGACCAGTTCAATCTTTACTAGTAGCTAAAGCTGACCCAGGACAATCACTAATTTTAAGTGGTAATCAGTGAAGAGAGAGGTGCCATCATCTCGTGGTGCGCTCAGTAGCCGCGGCGTGCTTTCTGCCGGTTTGCGCTATTTTAAAAGTTCGGTGTTTTTTTTTAACACGCTTCGTATTCGTGCTCTTAGGAGATGCCAGTTTATCCTTTCAGAGAAAGGATAAGCTGCCTCCATTAAAGGTTATACACTCGGTCCCCTAGTTATGAGTTATCCATTCAAAAGTAGGGATAAAGAAAGTGCTGCTAACTGCATTAATAAATTCAAAATTTACACTGTTTTTCACTGTTCTTCATTAAACACATTTTATTAACCGTTCTTTTCTCCAATTTTTTAAAGTAAAACCTACCACCTTAGGTTCATTCTACTTACCTCAAGTTGATAAAATTAAGTTTCTTATTGATATCTTCAGTTTTTATTTGGTTCTTCATGGATGTTCACTTTACTCTGATAATTTCCGTTAGAAATGTCATATTTGTGATAGAGTGTGTTTAATCAACTTTTTAACCGTCCCTAACATACAGTAACTCTCGGATCCAAGTTAAAACAGCATCATTTACCTCTCATTATATTTCCACATAACCAGCCTTGCTTATTTTGTTTTTATGAGTTCACCATTGAAAATGTAAATGTTTTTCATGGTTTCGGGTTAGGGAACCTAGATGGCGGCACTTATTAGCCGTCTCTTCACTGTATGCCGATTAAATTCGTGATAGCCTTGGGACTGCTATCACCGATTGGGTATCAGTGGAGATTGAACTGCCCACTCTGCACATTTGAGCGGCACATTTGAGCCGTCTCTCTTCACTGTGTACCGCTTAATTAGTGATAGCATTGGGCCATCTATCTCTGATTGGTACCAGTGGAGATTGAACTGCCCACTCAGTCTCCAAAAGTTAGATAGGGCTAAATGGCCTCGCCTACTCCCCGTATACGGGAATAAAAAGGCGTTAGCTGATTTTTTTAGCTGATATATATATATATGTAGAAATTTTTTTACCTTGGGTATATACTATGTTAAAGATCACACCAAAGCCTTATGTACGAAAGCATCTAAAACTATTGCACAACTTTACTCTCTAATAAATAGAAAAAGTAGACTGAATACCAGAATCAAAGTGCTCCTCTACCTGTTGACGATCCGCCCAATGTTGACATATGCCTCTCCAGCCTGGAGCCACACATCCAACTCCAACATTCTCAGACTGCAGAGAGTGCAAAATAGGTGTTTATGCAGGTTATTGGACGCACCGTGGTTTGTAAGGAACGTGCAACTGCATAGAGATACAAACATCCCTTACATCTACTCCTTCCTATTAACTACAGCAGAAACATTTTTCTCAAAGATCTCTACACACCCCAACGATCTAGTTAAACAAGCAGCAAACTATGAAGAGACTGACCTCTTCAAATACAAGAGGCCAAAAGCCATCCTAAATACTTGCAACAATGACTAATCTCCGTGCCCCCCCAGGGCGAGCTCTCAGCTCATAAATCTTTCCTTCCATTCATCCTCCTTATCAGACAACGGGGAATAAAAGCATCTTGCTTCACCCTTCTGGCCAATGATGTTATGTTATGTTATGTTAAAGATACCAAACAATTTTATAAGCTCAGTTTTAATCCTTTTTCCCAAGTAAGCAAACAGACAGGTCAAGTTTGCGCCTACACGTAGTGCAAAACTGAGTAATTCTTGGGTTTGTAGCGAAGATGTTTTACTTATCCCTTCCCAGTAACGCCAGTATGAAAATGTTTCTTACTAACACACAAACGAAATTTAAAGTGGAATTACACACGAGATCAGACTCAAAGATAAATGGGAAGTGGCTCTTGCCGAAATTCATCTTCCGGGAGAAATTAATGACATCGATTCCGGCTACGATGAGTTTCATATGATACGTGGAGATTGTGGAGGAGGCGGGGTCAACACTATCGACAATAACAACATCAGACTTGACGTAGCAAACATTCTCTTCCGTTCTTCACTTCCTAAAGTTATTTTATCTTCCACTCAACTCTCTGCCCTCAAAAAATTACGGAAAGAAAAAAGTATTATCATCACCAGAGCTGATAAGGGTAATTCCACTGTTGTTATCAACTCCTCATTATATAATCGGGAAATGGATATTATTCTCCGTGACCGCGCTACCTACATACCACTGGAACACAATCCCACAAAAACTCAAGTTAAAAAAAATTAAAAAACCTACTTAAAAAGTTTCTTCCTGGCCTCCTGACATTACAAAAAAAAAATTCAAACCATTCTGTTCTCTTCCCCCCCCCGGATATATACGGTTTACCCAAAATCCACAAACCTAATACTTCCCCAAGACCTATAGTAGATGCCACCAATGCACCTTGCTACAAATTATCAAAGCAGCTAGCTAACTCTTTGACCCCCCCCCCCCCACACTCACTGGTCTTACCTCATCTTATGTAAAAAAAACTCCACCCATTTTAAAAACTTAATTGAAAATCTTACTTTAAATAATACAGATATATTGGTTAGCTTTGACATCATCTCTTTGTTTACAAATATTCCCCTAATTGACACCTTATCTCTTTTAAAAAAACGTTTTTCCTTCTGATATCTTAGAGCTCTTTTCCTTTGCCATCAACTCTGGTTATTTCTCTTGGAAGAACAAAATCTACAAACAGATAGAGAGAACTGCCATGGGTTCTTCCCTCTCACCCCCTCTTGCTAATTATTACATGGAAAATTTTGAAAAACTAGCCATTGACTCTTTCCATCTGAAACCTTCTATATGGCTAAGATATGTAGATGATGTGTTCTCTATTTGGACTCATGGCCCAGACACATTAGATTCCTTCCTCAGTCACCTCAATAGTCTACATCCAAGAAGCCAGTTTAGGATGGAAAAGGAAAATAATAATAGTTTATCCTTCCCAGACACCTTAGTAACACGACGCCTTCCTAATGGTAACCTTTCTTTCTCTTTATATAGAAAACCTACTCATACAGGCAGATACATTCACAAACTCTCCCATCACCACCACTCCCAGCAATATGGCATTATTAAAATTCTGACCAATAGGACCCACAATCTTTGTTCCAGTAAAACTACCCTTCTTTCAACCGAACTCAAACACATACACAACACCTTCCTTTCCAATGGCTATAATGACTACAGAATTAAAAAATAATCAAGTCCTTCCCTATTCCCCGACCATCTCTTCAGAAGGACTTCAGAAATGCCATCACCATTCCTTACATCCGTGGTACTTCAGAAAAAATAGCCAGATCATTAAAAAAGTACAACCTCCACACAGCTTTTAAGCCCCACCATAAACTTGCTACCCTTCTCCATTCCACTAAAGACCAGCTCTCTCCTCGTTCAGTGCCTGGTGTATATAGAGTACCTTGTTCTTGTAAACTTGCCTACTTCTGACAAACAGGCATGTCAACATCCATCCGGTTAGAAGAACACAGTTCTTACATCTGCAAACATGATTATGGTCAATCTAACCCAGACCATGTTTTGGATACTTCCCACAGGATCTCCTGGAAAAAACTACCATGCTCCACCATAATAAATTCAAAAAAGAAAGACTATTCTTTGAATCTGCATCTGCACTCAGGAATCAACCTAATTTAAACAAATACGGTTGCATTAAACTTCCCAAAATTTGGAAAACTTTAATCATCAGAGATCCCTCTTTACATCTACCTGCAAATGCCCATAGAGGGTGCATCACCTAGATAGGACTTGAGTTTCACTCTGTATTGCATTTGTGTGTGTGTGTTGTTACAAAAAGTTTTTGTAATCCATGAAGATGTCTCTGTGACGGATACGAAATATTGGAAGTATTAAAATTTGTTTTAATCCTTTCTCAGTGCTGTTAATATTCCATTAAACCTCTAACATGTATGAAACAATATACTACCTGATTCATATCCAGAGCCACTTCCTTGACCATAGAAACAACCCCACTATGCCTGCCTGTAAAGGCACGAGCTCCATCAGAACATAAGCCCATGCATTTTCCCCACTGGATCCCTTTGTGTATTATGTAATTATTAATAGTGTGAAATATTTCTTCTCCAGTTGTTTGGGATGACAAAGTTTTCTACAAAACAGAATATCATTATGAATGTTGTTATCATGTGCATATCTTACATAGTATATTAACTGCGCATAATCTGTAACATCAGTAGTCTCGTCTATTTGTAACGCATAATAAGGGCTCTTCTTAACTCTTTCAATTAAATGAGATTCTACGTCACCTGCCATATCATTAATTCTGCGACCTACAGTGTCATTGAAAGAGGAGTCAAATCAACATGTTTTAGCAAGTTGTTGCCAAACGTAGTTTTTACCACATCTTTTATAGCTGGAAGTAGTAAATTTTCCCCAATAGAATGAGTTTCCCTGTTTTGGCTATGCACAAACTTAAGAGATAGATGCTTCCAGTGCCTTGCTATTAATCGAATCCATGACCGAAACTACAGCTTTCCCATGATTTATTGTCGCTAAGCATTGCTGACATTAGCTCCTCTCCCCCCCCACTTTTTTTTTTCAATTTGCTTATTTTTCATCACAATATTTAGTTTCTAAATGTCGGAGTTTCGCAGGTTTCATGCACTTGTTCGACAACACTTCATAACACAAAACGCATCGAGGTTTCTGTTCACTTTCATCTCCACACCAAGTAAACCCAAATTCCAAATATGAACTGTTATATTTCCTACTGTATTTTTTCTATTATTTCTTCTGCTTTAATAGTACCAGATTTACTCGTCGTTACAGCAGTGCATCATAATGCACGTGTTTTTTTCAAAGTCCTAGTTCTAAGCCACTTTTCCATTATTAAAAAAGTTTCCAAAAAATATATAAATACTGGGGTTAACTCACTACACACTTTGTCCAAGTATCATTTAGCACGTCTGATGCTATACTGAGCCTTGGTTGAAGGAGGAAAACCTTTAGTAATAAAAATCAATAAACAACAATCAATTGGTTGAAATGTGGATAACACATGTTTACTTCAAATCTGACAAAACAGCAAGGGAAAGCAGAAGCAATAAAACTATATTGTTGTTTGTTCACTTCACCCCTCTTATTATTCGTCATTCTGCCGCTACAAATTATCGTAGTGCCAGAATGATGAGTAATAAAAGAGGGGTGAAGTGAACAACAATAATTTTATTGCTTCCACTTTTGAACATTTTGATGCTATTTGTTGTTTTTTTAAGTCTCCATTTGATTTCAATAATATTTACATAGTTCTTCAATTTTAATTTGTTTGGATAACTAAAAATTATACATTTATTTAATTAATTTGCCTGTTTGCAGACCACCTGTCCCATCTTCGAAGCCACAGGTTGAGAAACACTGGAGTAGACAATTTGAGAATGAATACTATGCATCGCATACGACCTATGACTAAGCATCTGCAATGATCGCTAATTCATATAAGTTTATACTAAAGTAGTATAGAAATAGAAGACATAACACAACATAATGATGTCCTCCCGCGATGAGTCTTCGGACTCCTTGGAGGTATCAGGAATAATAATAATAATAATAATAATAATAATAAATAAAAAAAAAAGAATTTTAATTAGGAAAAGATTTTTGGAAAATTTTATAGTGTTTTTCCCTTTCTTTGGGGGACAGGGCCCCTTTCCCCCCTCTCTGAGTGCGCCACTGATTTCAGCATTTGATTTGATTTCGAATTCACTTTTGGTTCTACCTGTAATCCATTCCATATAATCTGTTTGTGAAATTTCAACATCTGGATTTATATTTTTAACCAGACTGTGCACATTTTGAATTTCCTCGTTTTGTGTGTCACCATAGTTATTATTATATTTAATACCTCCAAGGAGTCCGAAGACTCATCAAGGGAGGACACCTACAACTGTCTCAACAACTACACCGAACCTGTACTACGAATCATCTCCATCAACGCCATCTACCGCCCACCTTCACAACTAGTATTTTTTGTCTGTAAATTGCGTGTGTTCTGAAGGGCCGATTTGTCCGTATGCGGGATGAAAAACCCGAGTTTCTGGGAAGAAAAAAAACCCTGCTACCTCCATAGGAGATCGGCTAACTCACCTTCGATTGAAATCGTCAAGATAAAGATTCCTCTCGTCGCGACGAGAATCGAACTTAGGCCTATTCCGATCGAAGGGCGCAATGTACCGTTGTTCTTCCAATTGCGCTACGTCGACACTATAATTATCTTGGTAAATTCTAGTCCCAGTTTTTCCATGACGCTCGAATTGCTTAAGATTCATATAACAGTACAATGGACAGTGTGAAAAAATACTGTACTGTAATAATAATAAAATAAATAATAATAGTTAAAATAATAATTATTAAATAAAAATAATAGTACACAAAATAATACATAATAAATAAAACTTTTTTTTTTTTTTCAAACCGCAGTTCGGATTATTGAGATACCACTGTATTTGCAAATCCCCTACTGCAGTGCCATTGTAGCCTGCAGCTTTCCCATTTTTGATTTATTTTCTCTTCCTTTCTTAAATGTCCAATTTAGGTGATAAGCTGGTATAATTTTTACTCTATTCATTTTCTTTTCTTTAAATTTTCATTTGTATTCCAGCAGTACCTTTACTTAAGATTTGACTAAAGTGTCTCCACATTTCCCATAGTTCTGTTGACAATTCCCCCCCCCCCCCTATTTAGATATGTCGCTTGGACATTCCTTTGCACTACTTCTCTAGAAGTTTCTTACAATACCACATAATCAACTACTATTTATTATATTTTTTTGGAGGCTTAATGGATTTTTTTACAACACTCAAAAAGAATTAAAATAGAATTTAATACTTCCTATATTTCGTCCTAGTCATTAGGACATCTACGGGGATTACAAAAACAATGTAACATATACACAAATAACAAACAATACTAAGCCCAACGACGTGGGTGACACTAAAGTCCTATCTAGGTAGAGCGCCCTCTAAGGGCAGTAGTAGGTGGCCTGGAATGTAAGGTGGGAACTCTGGTGGTGAGTGTTTCCCAAATCTTCGGAAGCTTAATGCAACCATATTTATTGAGATTTGGTTGGTTTTTGAGAGCTGCTGCTGCTTCTAAGAAAAGTCTCTCTTTCTTGAATTTGCTGTGGTGGAGCATGGTGGTTTTCTTCCATGATACCCTGTGGGTGGTGTCCAAAACATGGTCAGCCAAGCCTGAATGGCCATAGTTGTGTTTGAAGATGTAAGACTTGTGTTCCTCTAGACGGATGGATGCTGATCTGCCTGTCTGTCCAAAGTACGCCAGCTTACAGGAACAGGGTACTTTGTAAACTCCAGGCAGAGAGAGAGAGGAGGGAGCTGATCTTTCGTAGAACGGATAAGGGTAGCAAGTTTGCGGTGGGGCTTATATGCTGTGTGTAGGTTGTACTGTTTTAGTATCTTGGCTATTTTTTCGGATGTGCCACGGATGTAGGGTATGGTGATGGCATTTTTAAATTCTTGTTGATGAGAAGGATGGGGAATGGGGGAGGAGTTGATTATTTTTTTGATACTGTGATCACTGTAGCCATTGGAGAGGAAAGTGCTGTATGTGGTTAAGCTCAGTAGTGAGGGCGGTTCCACTGGAACAAAGATTGTGGGCTCTCTTGGTAAGTTTTAATAATGCCATATTGTTGAGAGGGGTGGTGGTGGGAGAGTTTGTGAATGTATCTGCCTGTGTGTGGGTTTTCTGTATACAGTGAAGGTAAGTGTATCATTAGGCAGGCGTGTGACTAAGGTGTCAAGGAAGGATAAACAATTGTTCTTTTCCTTTTCCATAGTGAACTGGATTCTTGGATGTAGACTATTGAGATGACTGAGGAAGGAGTCTAGTGTGTCTGGGCCATGAGGCCAAATAGAGAACGCATCATCTACATATCTTAGCCAGATAGGTTTGAGTGGGGCTGAGTCTATGGCTCGTTTTTCGAAATCTTCCATATAGAAATTGGCAAGGGGGGGTGAGAGGGGGAACCCATGGCAGTTCCCTCTATCTGCTTGTAGATTTTGTTGTTCCAAGAGAAATACCCAGAGTTAATGGCAAAGGAAAAGAGATCTAAGATGTCAGAGGGAAAAACGTTTTCTAAGAGAGATAAGGTGTTAATTAAGGGAATATTGGTAAAGAAAGAGGAGATATCAAAGCTTACCAATATGTCTGTCTTATTCAAGGTTAAATTTTCTGTGAGGGCTTTAAAGTGGGTCGAGTTTTTTATACAGGAAGTGGACCTTCCGGTGAGAGGGATCAGAGAGTTGGCCAGCCGTTTAGATAGTCTATAGCAAGGTGCATTGGTGGCATCTACTATAGGCCTGAGTGGGGAATTGGGTTTGTGGATTTTTGGTAAACCGTATATTCGGGGGGGGGACGGGAGCGGAAAGGTTTACGTTTTTTCGTGACGTCAGGGGGACAGGAAGATACTTTTTTGAGTAAGATTTTTAGTTTCTTAACTTGTTTTTGTGGGGTCGTGTTCTAGCGGGATGTAGGTAGCGCGATTGCGGAGGATAATGTTCATTTTACGATTGTATTCACTGGTATTAAGAACGACTGTGGTATTACCCTTATCCCCTCTGGTGATGACGATACTTTTTTCTTTACGTAGTTTCAGGAGAGCCGTGCGTTGGGCATATGATAAATTACTTTTTGGCGGCGAAGAATGCGCGAGGATGTTGGCTACGTCAAGTCTGATGTTGTTAGCTATCTACGACGGTAAGCGACCGATTCCCCGTTCGATGTTCACCATTACGTCAAGCACCGGCACTTCCTTCGGAGCGACGGCAAAATTACGGCCGAGGCAAAGGGCGCTGACGGCATCGTCGTTGAACCTTTTGGAAGAGAGGTTTATTTGTGTATATGTTACATTAATTGTTTTTGTAATCCCAGTAGATGTCCTAGTGACTAGAACGAAATATAGGATGTATTAAATTCTATTTTAATTCTTTTTGAGTGTTGTAAAAAAAAAAAAAAAAAAAAATCCATTAAGCCTCCAACATGATGTCCTCACAGCACTTAAGCCTCTACACACGTATTTGTTATATTTGTTCTGTAGTGTGTTGCACCCTCAGTGAAAACTAAAGACAAATGCCTTCAAGTCATTAGTATTTATCTTTCTTAGCACCTCTTTAACTCTTCTATATAAAATATTATATTTAAATTCATTTCCTTCTCACAGGGAATTTCTTGAACATAAATTCAATCACTGTTGTAGGAATGCTTCAGAATTGGGGAAGTTGCCATGGATGCCAGTGTTACACAATAAAAGGCGCTTAGCTACGAATTTGCTAAGGACGCTCTAGCTGCACTGCTGTTCATTCAGAGATTTTTCTTATGTTCTACCACTCAGCCTCCATGCTTTCATTTCTGATAATATTTTGTCTGCTAAAATTACTATTTTAACTTCATTTTAAACTTTTACAGACTTCAGCATTTTGTAATTTATCAATAAAATTGACTAACTATAAAATTTTTCTTCAGATGGTAGTACATTCTAATTTGGAGCATATATTTGGCAGCTTTCCAAGTTTTGTTTTATGATTTACTCTTATCATCCATTCTGAAATCAGTTTCTATCTAATTATAGCTCTATTCAATCTTTTGAAAGTTTATTTTTCACTTGGTTAGATTATAATAAATTTAGTTTAATCCTTTATCCAAGTGTGAGCAACACAAGATGCACCTTGTGTTGCTCACAAGGTGCAAACCTTACCCCAGGACTGGGGTAAGGTGGTACAACCCCGGGCAACTAGTTGCCCGGCGTTGTACCACCAAAGAGACTTGTACCCGGGGTTGTATCGGTTCCCACTGAAGAGACCTCAATAAAGGTCGAAACTAGTCTGGGTAGAGGCCCTTCCCTTAATGCATAACATGATACATATCTGCAAGGAGATGTGTTTTGCAATATGGGAGATACTTAGATAGGAGTGATGTCAGCTTGCTCCACCTTGCAACGAGTTTCCCAGTGTTGTACCACCTTACCCCAGTCCTGAAGATACTTTCAGGCACAAACCTTGTGTTGCTCACACTTGGATAAAGGATTAAACTAAATTTATTTCAATCTTTCATTTGTGAGGATTGTAACTCAATATTGATGCGTGCTTTCATGTTAGATATCTCTGAATAAAGGAGCACGTTTATCAGATCAATTTATTTATAACTTCAATACAAACTGAAAATTTCCATCTGTTTTCTTACCTCTGCTAGTTTTCCTGGCTGACAATATTTCTACATTAAGATGGCTGATTTTCATCCTAATTTTCAAATCTTCAGGTGTCAAGTATTCCCTCATTTATTTGACTTGAAAAACAAGTTTAATTTTCAGAAACTTGAATGGTTGGCTTGCAGAGTTCCTATTCTACTGATAGGCTCCTACCTATAACAGTCAGCCTGCTTTTCCAAGTGGTCAGCATATCTGCTATCCAGCCAAAAGGCTGCAGGCTAGAATCCCGAGTGGGCATGGATGTTTGTGATTGTCTTTGAAAATACTAGTGGTAGTGATGTTCTGTAGTGGCGCTGGTGTAGTTGATGGTAGTTGCGGTTCAATTGTAGATGGTGGATGGAGTCGTGAAGACAGAGTTGTAAAGTAGTTGCCCTCCCTCGATGAGTCATTGGACTCCCTGGAGGTGTTACATAATAATAATAACAACATCCAGACATGCATTTTATACAAAGAATTTCCTCTCATGTAGATGTTGCAGTTATACTGCCAATAACTCAATTACCAGAGCATTGTTCATGATAGAACAGGCTGTTCTATCATTAGAAAGTGTGTGGCTGGTATTTAAGTGGGAGAGACTAGGGTATATCAAAAAAAAAAAAGAAAAGTTGAAAGCTTCAATAATATGGATAAAAAAATGCCCCAAAGCTTCTCAACATTTTATTATGGTGACTAAAGCTAGAATGACTCGTGCATTTACACTACGTAACAAAATTAACAGAATAAAATGTTTTTCAAGATTTTTAAGTGTTTCAGAAGGAATATTTGATTTGATAATTACATTCTGAGTATCTAATAAAAATTGATTTACCACTCAACAGGTCTGCACACAATGCAAATTATTACAAGAACTAGTCATGGTAACTCAAACGATGCAACCAGAACACTAACTGGCTCTAACAGCATGATGAACC
This sequence comes from Typopeltis vanoorti, assembly GCF_054136105.1. NCBI lineage: Eukaryota > Metazoa > Arthropoda > Arachnida > Uropygi > Thelyphonidae > Typopeltis > Typopeltis vanoorti. Next base: position 58,731,910 of record NC_143564.1, read on the forward strand.
CTAATGTCCTGTCACTGCCCCTTGAAGTTGCTGTGGCCACAGGTGAAAACATTTCCAATTGGTCCGTGTTTAAGAAAGCTCAATTCAAGTGGACTCTATGCAAGGAAGCCAGCAGATTGTATTGTATCCCATGAACATGTGAACTCTGACAAATACAATAGTTCTATTCCATGATGAATCCATTTTAGCCTACAAATGGATTCTAGATGCTGTTTAATCCAGAGGCAGATCAAGTGGGAATCTGGCAGCCACAGGACCCCAAGCTCAAATGGGGCTGTATTTTATGCCTGATGTTATTATAAAGAAAAATTTATTGCAATGTTTTGAAATAAAAATATTAAATCACATACTATGTGTTTAATTTTTTGTTATAGTGAAGCCCTAGTTCTCTTTGTAGTATGTATGTGTATATATATATATATATATATATATATATATATATATATACACACACACACACACACACTTTTTTTAGGGCCTCCAGCCAGCTTAATCTGCAACTGGTTTAATCTGCTGTTGCATTATCTCAAGAACTTTTCAAGTCCTACTGGTGTTTTTTTAAACAAATTAAAATTAGATAATATATTAAGAAACCTTTTAAGGGCAGGATATATGAAGAACAATACTTTCCCATAATGAGGATAACTTGTTCATCCTTTCAATTTAAACTGGGGCTTTAAGGTGAGATTCCATAAAAGCAATCTTTTTAGCTAGAACAATTATTCAACAAAATCTGTGAAATCTTACTTTGTCACTGCAACAATATATGAATAGAAATATGGAAAGTTGTTCTTTGAACATACTGTCCTTCAACAATTTTTTATGCACACTTTTAGAGTTATAAAAAACATTATTAGTACTTGAAAAGTACTTGAGACTCTCTGTCATTGAATCCAACAATGAGAACGTGTCAGTTACATTTATGTGTAGCTTACATGCTCTTTGAATTAAAAAAAATTTTTTTTTTTTTTAAATTTTATACCAAGGATGGCCTTGATATGTGGGCAAAAATTCTATGAAATAAAAAAATCTTCATGTACGTTTCTTATTGTGCTAAAATAAAAATTTACAATGCCATTATGATCTAATGTATGAACAGTGTCAACCGCAGCTGTACATACAATAGATATTTAAGATTTTTTTTTTTTTTAATTTCTATTTTGATTATACCACTTCCCTTACTTTCTGGTAGTTTAACTATACCCAAGTATCCAAGATTTAATTTCAAGTATGCATCCATTCCACAAAAATATCAGCATTAGTAATAACCAAAACTAATAAGAATCCAAGCATCAACACTATTACCTAAACTGAATCTTAAGTCTTGAAAGTGTACATTTATATAAATGATAATATATTTTCATTCATTTACTATTATTCAAAAAACAAATAGGTTTCTAAATAATCAAGAACTTTAATGTGGAATTCTTTATTGATAACCTTCCCTATTTCTGTACATGTGGTCCATTTTGTATCAATAAATAAATATACATTACAGCAAATGGACATATAGTTACAATAAAAGAGTAATTGCATTAATTTCCACAATACATATCCTGATTCTCTCATGTAGCTGCTTCCACATTTGAAAATGGATGTATTAAATACAATCTTTAAATATTTGTCTAACTACATACAAAACAATAACAAGTATACAGAGTAACATATTACACAAAACATACTGCTAACAATTAATGTCCATTTTGGACAAAAATAATTTATAAAACAAACTTTCTAATATTTATAAAATACTGTTGAACTGTGGCAGTAAATGAAAACATGCAAACAAATTGTGCAAACAAACAAATAAAAAATAAATAAAACACTTTATATTAATTTACTGGATGGAATACTCAACTAGTGAATCAATTTTAGCTTTACAAGTCTAAAAATGTAGCAAAAAATGTAGCAAAATGCACATTCTAATGAATAAATTAACTGTTTAAAAATGTGTTTTTAGCATATATTACATGCATTGTACATGATCTTTGTTCTTATTTATATGCACACTTCTTAAAATTGGGCTTTTTCCCCCCCTTAAAGGAATGGTGTGATATAGCTGCACACAGATTTTTTTTCTTTTGATTCTTGCAATCAGAAACAAGCATCATCATCTCTCTCTCTACCTTCCAGTTTTCTGCTGTTACTGAAGGTCTTCTTTTACAGGTGACATGACAACAGAATTCTGTAACTTATGCTTTCATATTACATCTCACCAATTACTTTATATGTGCTCAGTTGTGCAATTTTTCAAAATGCATTTAAAACACTTGATTTACAGATTCTGAAAAACATAAAATGCCAAGTAATAATATATCTTAAAAATCATTAATTTTTTCTTCTTTGCTTCAATCTTCTTCACATGGGAATTTTAACTTTAACAGTTTTCATGATGTTTCTATCTATATTCAGGACCACCAAATTAACATCTGCTATGCTTCAAACCACCATGTAATATCTTGATTTCAAGAAAATGCACAAACACATACATATATTACATGTATATATATTATATATACATAAATCCACACACACATCTGATCTCATTCTCTTTCCCACCCTCAACCCCTCATTCTTACTATATACACAAACATGCATACCTACACACACACAAAAAGGACTCTAGAAAACTCTTCATTATCCTACTCTGTACAAATAATTTTTAACTTTGCAAGAGAAGATGTGATGCATATCACCATATTATGTATATCAGAAAAAATAATTTTCCAGTCTACTCTAAAAATTCATACTACTTTTTTTTTCTGTCCAATAAAACTTTTTTCTTATTTATAGTCCAATGTTTCTTTAGTTTTAAGCATAAGTTTTAGTGAACATCTGATAAGCATTCTAGATGCTAGTACTTTTCTATCCAAACTAGTCGCAGATTATTACTCAAGGCCACACAATGCAATCATATGTCTAACAACATTGCAAAACAGTTGTTTATAGCTTCCTGAAGGCAGTTTCTTATAACTTTAAATCGATCAACTATCCATGTCATTTAAAGGTTTGCTTTGTTTGGGAAGTGTAGGAAAATTTTGTACCATAAAATGTTAAAAGTCATATATAGGAGGCAAAACTACAGATTCATATGGCACAGCTGCCACATTTTGGAGGGGCAGTAAGTTAAACATTGCAGTAACAAACAATTGGTACCAAACTTTACGTGACAACATAATGGCACACCAAGAAAACAAGACACATCAAAACTTCAAAACTTGGTTATTGGTGGTAACAGATGTTGCTGCATCAGCTGTCAGCAATTACTGGAATTCATCATCAGAACTTAACAAAGTGGACTTTTCATTATAGTTGTGACTAATGGTAGAGATCTGTCTATGCTGAGGATTGGTTCTTCTGTGACTGTGGTTGTCATCTTCTAGACTTGCAGTTCGGATGGCATGCATGGTTCCCCAGTGATTTGTTGGTGCTGCTGGTGCAGTATATTGTGTATATTGCTGATACTGAGGATGAAAATTGTGTATGGCATCATTCATGATATCTTTTGGATTCATAGTTTCCTGAAAAAAAAAAAAACAATCACAATTCAGTATACATATAAAGTGTCCTACTAAATATATATATATATATATATATATATAAAACAGTGACAATGTTTGACAAATGAAAACTGATAAAATTAATAGAGATGCTCTTAGATGATAGAAATACAAGATCTGGTAATGTTGGAGTCTTGACAAGTAACAGACTGATTTGGAGGAAAATTGTAGATAGGAAGTTAGTAATGATGTAAATTTTTCATGTAGTACTATCATATCCTGTACACCCCCTTGAGGGCACATGGCAGGAATTTGATGATGATGATGCTCTTGAAGAAAAACATTTAGAAATTAAGGAAATTATCGTTAATAAATGCAGAACAGACAAATGCAATGATACATGCATTACCTGAACATTAAGTAAGTCATGTAATAAAATTACAACTTTTCAAAGCTGTATAATCCCCCCCCCCCCTTTGTTCCATGATTTGCCACCAGAGATGCGATGTGATGTTCCAGGCTGTGTTTTCATTTGTTTCTTGTATAACTATTTATAGTTTACTCTCCCTATAGCAAACACCACGATAACAAATTACTGAAAAGTCCTGGCCAAGGTCCAAGAGACACAATGTTATGCTAAAAGCAATTCACCATAGTGAGAGCAAACTGTACAACCAAAGTGATAAATACAACTAATTTAACTGAATTTTTAACTTGTAACTTGCAATAGTCACAAGTGCTCCAGTTATGGTTAACATAATTATATGTTTCAGATGGTGTCTTAATTATATAGATGAGATCTTTGATAAGACCCCATCTTGACTACTGTGCCCAGATCTGGGTGCCAGGGTTTCTTCTTGATGGTGAGGAGGTGGAGAGGATCCAGAGGTGAGTGACCAAGATGACAGCTGGTCTATGGAATGAACCTTATGAGAACAGGTTGAAGATCTGTGGATCACACAAATTGGTTGATAGGCAGAAAAGGGTGATATGATTGAGACATTCAAATTAATGAAGGATTTTTACAAGATTAATTCATAGGAAAATTTTCAGAACAGGTCTGGTGGTGTAAGAACTAGGGGACAGCCATGGAAACTGAGCAAGAGTGTTAGAACTAGGTTTTTTTTTTTACTTGGAGAGTGGTGAATGAGCGGAATAAGCTGCCAGAGTTTGTTGTGAGTGCTATGACTGTAAATGAATTCAAAGCAAAGTATGATAGATACTGTGAATGCTGAACAGTTGTTCTTGACATGATGTTTAGGGCCTCCCTCGATGGGTCTAAGGACTCCTTGGAGTTGCCCATAATAATAATAATGGTTAAACTATATTTAACTATTTAAATTTGAACTATAATTATGTTCAAAGGTATGAAGCCTGATGTGAAATATTTTCTATTTCATTTAATGCTTATATTGTATGATTTTTACATGTGAATAAAAGCTGGTGAATATAGTATTTTACAAAAATTCTGCTTTATATATAACTATATACTCTAAAATCCTCAGAAAATAGCTGAGTGACATGTTCATGTCTGGATGAACAAAACTTTGAGAGCTACACAGAAAAGGAAAATTTATGAAATCAATATGGGAAGAAATGTGATGACCAGGTTCAAGAGAAGCCTGAAGAACAACCATGGTTAGATTAGGCAAAAAATTATGTAAAGATGTTGGCTGAACATGTTAATGGAAATTGGAGAAAATTTTTTCACTATGTGGAGAATAAAAGAAAGACTATCGTTCCATGGCCAGTAATCTTGGAAAAACTGAGTTAAGTAATTAAGTAATAAGTCTCTTTGGAATATACACCTTACCAAAGAGACTAATTAATCTCTTTCACAGCAGTTGGACTGCATGGGTGCAATGCTAGAACCTGGATGTCTGAGACTCAGCAAGACCATGATCCCTAACAAGTGAAAAGAGGACAATATAATTCCATTATGCAATGATGGAGTAGAACTAATGCAGTCAATTATAGACCACACTATCTGTTAAAGTATTGGAGAGGGTGGTGTTAGGAAATGCATTCAAAGTTGGGTGGATAGCAATTTGAACCTTTATAGAAGGACAGCACTGCTACAGGTAGGTCTGTTTCAGCAGTCTACTCTTGTTTTTTCAATAGTGATGACAGTATGAGACAAAAGGACTCATTACAGGAGAGCATTCCACACAACTCACCATCTTGCACTACTTAATCCTCCATGATATTTCTGTATTTTGCCAAAACATATGGTAGGATTTCAAACAGGAGGTTATTATACAAGCTGAAGGGAATGGGTATGCAAAATAGGTTTTTGACATGCATCGTTGTCTGATGCTTGTCACTCAGCCCTTTCCTATCCATGTCAAAAACCTATTTTGCATACCCATTCCCTTCAGCTTGTAAAATAACCTCCTGTTTTTAGGTACTTTGTTTAAGCTAGGATTACTGATGTTTAACTCCTATATTAATGATACTTCTGGGGATAATCTAGAGGGGAATATCCAATTATATGCTGATGATACAAGGTGGATTTTGTGATAAAGAACATTATCTGATACAGAATCTTTGCAGACTGACTTACCTGATTCACTGAACAGATTGATTCTAGGAATCAATCTGTTCAGTGAATGCTAATGAGTGTCAGTTTAATGTTACTAAGTGAAGGGCTATGCATTTTGGATTGAGGACATTTCACAGTACCTATTTATTATATTAAGGGGAATTTGCTGCAAGTACTTAATGAAACTAGAGACCTAAGGGTTAAGCAGACAGTGAAGAGTCACTGTTATCAGTGTTAAGTTATCGCACTGAACAATTGCAAGGTTGAAGAGAACACTTACTTGTAAGAATAAGAAAGTTAATCACCCACTTTACAACACCTTTGACATCTGGACTACTATGCTGTGGATTTTGCACATGAAGACGAAATGAAAGGTGTTGCCTAATGAAGCTATTGTGGCTATCAGAAATGCAGGGGTTTCATTCCACAAAACAGGCAAATCAGCCAGAACAACATATGCAATTTTAAGACATGGTAGACAGTGTAGATAGGATTAAATGCCCTATCATAAGCAGTAAAATTTGTTTCTAAGAAGCCAAATTACTTGGCTGACTGTGAGAGGCCAACGAGTCTAACATGAAAGGGAAGATAGGATGGAATAAAGGGATGACGTTTTCAAAGTTTAAGAAACAGAAAAGAGGAGGAGAAGGAGATAAGATAGAAACATAATAGTTAGTAAGACATTCTTACAGCAAAGAAACAACAGAAATTCTGCAGCTCCTAGAAGGAGATATGAGAACGTAGGTCATCACTGGAAGATAAGCAATGGTGTGGTGAGGAAACATATAAGGTCCAGTTCTTCTCATGGCATGTAGCCAACAAATGGAATATGCTGCCAGGGGACATTGTCAATGTAAAAAAAAGTTGCATTTACTTGCCCTGATAATGTTAATGGCATGAACCAGTACAGTGCAGTAACCGGAAGAAACAGAACTATGAAAAAACAGAACAGTGAGGAAAAACAACAGTGACTAAACAGGACTATGACAAAACAGAACAGGGGAAAAAATAAAACATTTATTTGTGTCTTATCTTGATATGTCGTGTCTATTTATTAATGAAATATCTATATAAAACAAAATATAAAAGAAATATATATAAAAAAAATTTAATCACTGCAGGTTACCCATTCGGTGTAAAAACCTCAATTTATCTTCTTGATTTTGATATTCCTACACAACTATTGCCACTTGATTACTAAAGGTCTCATACCTCTTTTTTCTGGGCGACCTGTATGGGCATTGGCTAATAATAATAATCGCTGGAAAGCTATATCTCGTCTGATAGGTTCCAAATGCTTGGGTGACTACAATGAAACAATGAGTTTAAGGCGTTGTGAAAACCTTCACAACAATTTGTAGTCTTAGGACATCTCTCAGCAGCAGCCTCAAAATGATTCCATATCCTAATTGGAAAGAGAGGTGATCTTCCTGCAACTCCTTCAAATGTAGGTTGAGAAGAAATATGTGAGAACTTCATTGTAGTTATCCTCATCTGGAAATGTGGCAGCTAGTTGGTCAAAGACAGTTCTTACATCTGTTAATGGCACAAAGGAGAGAGCAGGTAGGGACTTCAGTTTCAACTTCATGTCAATATCACTCATACACTTCCTTTAAGCCAACACTGTTGATCTTCCTAATAACATTCTGGCAAAGGTGAAAGTAGCACCCTTTTACTTCTGCTCGTGGAAAAGCAACTTGAGTAGCACACATACATGCTTTTTCAAAGTCCAGCAGAATCTTTTGGGGTGTTATATTGGGCACCAATTGTTGTAATATGGTAAACATTCTGTTGTATGTATCCATATTCTTTTTTGCAAAAGAAAATAAATACATGGAGGATATGAATTGCCAATCTTAGCATGCCATGTGTACCATTGAAAAAACATGCTAGGTGCTTTATCAAATGTTCCATCTCCATAAATGACATCCTTGTCTAATTCTGAGAGCAGATCATCATTCCCAATTGCCAATATTCTTTCTGGGTCATCAGCTCCCGTATCATACAAAATGAGGTCAGCATACTTCTCTGGGATAGGAAAATCAGTTCTTAAGAAGTACCCCTGTAATTACTTAGTATTCTTGGAAATGTAGGTACACAGTTTATTTGTATTTTTGCTACAAATAAACTGTGTTCCGTACATCCGGATAAGTTTTGACAAAACCGATAAGGAGCCACGGGGGGGTCTGTGAAGGACTTGCTCATTTAAATGTTGTAGAACTATACATTGATGTTTTTACGCCGAATGGACAACCTGCAGTGATTAAAAATCTATACAACATATAGAGATACGACAAGACAATAATAAATAATAATAAATGTTTTATTTTTCCCCTGTTCTGATTTGTCACAGTTCTGTTTCTTCATATTCTGTTCTTTCATGGAACCTACAATGCTGTTCATACCAGTATTGTACCCCCCTCCCAAAAAAAAAAAAAAAAAAAAAAAAAAAAAAAAAAAAAAAAAAAAAAAAAAAAAATGCAAGAAGCTGCTACTTGTTGAAAATTTAGGATAAATGTTCCTACTATTTGTAAGCATGCTTATGATTTGCACTATAAATGAGAGTAAGAATGACAAACTTAAATACACCTTATAAGAACTGACATGACACCTAACAAGTGAAAGCTCCCAACCCATTATAAGGTATATTCATGTTAACCCCCCCAACCGGCCACGACGTCTATAGACGTCGAGATAAATCTGGATACGAAGCTCTAAAACCCATTGAATAACATGGATAAGAAGTGCAATTTGGTGTCACTATTTCATCCACATTGGCCGGTAAGGAGGTTAATTTATAAATGTACATAATTGATAAGCATAAATGTACAAGATACATTTATGCTTATCAATCTTACAGTTATCAGACTTCGCTGATGTTTCAGTGATTTTTCATATGTAAAAAGTTTTCATGCAGTTAAGGAGAAGAAAATGGTCCTGAAAGATTAAAACAGATGAGATTCTGCTAAATGACAAGAACAAAAAATATGTTATATTCTCAATAGTGATCTAAGGGAAAGGAAGGAGTAGCTATAGCATGCAACCTAAACACAAAGATAAATTTCTTGAATAGTAGTAATTTCATAATCAAAAATTGAACAATGAGATTTATCTGTGCCTACAGAAGGTTTACTAAAGAAGAAGAATAGGAATTTTTCAAGTCATCAGAGAATGTGGCTGACAAAAAAAAGGAGGTATTAATTGTGTATCATATTCAAAAGTAAATATGTAGAAAAGTTTTAAAAAAAAAAAAATCAACACTGAGCAACTTTCAACATGAAAATGAACTGGAGATGCAAACCTAGAGGTTATTCAAGGATAACATTTCTATTCCATGGATACCAACTCAGGACAAAATCTGCAAACATTCTTTGATTCAGCCAGGGAGATATGTGGGGAAGTTGTTTTGTCAAGGAGAGAACAATTAAAGAAGTTAAAGAGGCAGTCCTGGAAAATAAGAAAGCATACTAAAAATTGCTAGCAAGTAAGTCACGTGTCCTGAGCATACAGATAAAAATGTTAGAAAGCTAAATTAAGTGAAAAAGTAGCTAAAGATAAGTCATGGTAAGACTTTCATAAGAATGTAGAAGAAAAATATCATTAAAGATGCCAAAATGTTCTGGAGGCTAATGAAAAAGTTTAGAAAAGGAGAAAAGAATGCTCTTAAAGGAATCAGAGATGATAAAGATAACAAAAAGTAAAGATATTCTAGATAACTGGTAATTACTTTGAAAGACTGCTAAAATGACATAAGCAGTGACAGAATAGTGTTAAAAATATTCAAGAGGTATGCAATCACAAGTACACATTAGTACCCAAAAATTAAAAAAGGCACCAGAAACCTAAAATGTGGAAAAAGTCAGCTGAAGTAGAAATGCTGAAATATGGAGGACATCTGCACTGTGAATGGCGAACCTACAGAAGTAAAATATTTCAGCCATTTAGGTACAATTTTTAGTGAAGATGATTATTAAATACTTAAGGAATTGACAGCATATACTAGAATATAAATTAAATCAAAAATTTAATGTATACTTTCCAATATTTCGGTAACGTCATGTTGCCATCTTCATGGGAACTTAAGATAAAGACATGTGCACGCAAGTACTACACAACAGCAAATGAGAAACGAAGCGAGGACGCTACCGTTTTCCTAAAGTCCTGATGGTGCCCTCTAGCAGGCTATATTAGGTGTTCTTGGCCTTTGGACCAAGTTCTCCTGATGTATGTTTCCCAAATTTGGGGCAGTCTCATGCATCCAAATTTGTTGAGGTTTGGCATGTTCCTAAGGGCTGAGATTGATTCCACGAATAGTCTTTCATATTTGAACTTGCTATGGTGTATTACTGTGGCTTTCTTCCACCTTATTCTGTGACGAGTATCCAGAGCATGGTCTGCAAGCCCAGAGTGACTGTACTGGTGAAATCGGATGTAGTCTTTGTGTTCTGAGATTCTGATATTTGCTGTCCTGTCTGTTTGGCCAAAATAGGACAATTTATAGCTACAAGGGACATGGTATACACCGGGTAAGTAGGGAAAGTGGTTGGTCTTTAGTGGAGCAGATAAGGGATGCCAATTTTCTATGTGGTCTGTAACAAGAGGTCAAGTCATATTTTTTTAGGATTTTGTTGATTTTTTCCAAGGCGCCGGTATTAGGTATTTAATAATCATGTTTAACCAGCGTATAAGTCTTTCTACAAGAATTAGTGAAGATGGTATGGTGAGGGCAACCAACTGATTAAATTTATATGGAATAAGATAAAAATTGGCCTAAACACTAAATTAGTAGTATATAAGACAGCACTGTAACCAATTTTAACCCATGGATCTGAGACATCCATTGTCTCAGATCCATGGGTTAAAATTGGTGGAAATGGCAGAAATTAAGATATCAAAAAGGAACTTGACAATGTTAGGCATTCCATAATGTGTGGGCAGAACTCATCTGTGGTGATATGGTCACCTAAAAAAATAAGAAAAAAGATTAGCAAAAAAAAAAAAAAGAGGTTTTGATGAGACAGGAAAAAGACCCAAAGGCAAATGAAGATCTGATAGTTCTGTATATCTGAAAAATAACAGACTAAGGTTGGAGGAAAATTGCTGACAGGAAGTTAGTAATAGTGTAAACTTAATCATGTGATATGACTGTAAAGACACTTAAATTCTTTAAAAACACTTTACATAATTAGTCTATGAAAAAAAAAAAATTGTTACATATATTAAACTGGGTTAAAAGATGTATATAAATGTATATAAAGTGCATCTGTGTAATTTATTATAACTATAATGATACAATCTCCATACACAATCCACTCTGAATACCGTAAATTTTCATGACATTTATACAGTTAACTACAAAAGGAGACAGATTCTCCACACCACCAACCTCAATGGCTAAGTGGTTTAAGATACAGCAATTTCCTATATTGTTTATATTACAGCTTAGGTAATTCTTGTTCTTCAAGCAGCATTTCCTCTTTAACTGATCAGTATTTATATAAACATTTGCAAAATATTTATTGTATTCTTCTGCAACCAAGTCTGGTTGTGCATCTGTGTAATTTATTATAACTATAATGATACAATCTCCATACACAATCCACTCTGAATACCGTAAATTTTCATGACATTTATACAGTTAACTACAAAAGGAGACAGATTCTCCACACCACCAACCTCAATGGCTAAGTGGTTTAAGATACAGCAATTTCCTATATTGTTTATATTACAGCTTAGGTAATTCTTGTTCTTCAAGCAGCATTTCCTCTTTAACTGATCAGTATTTATATAAACATTTGCAAAATATTTATTGTATTCTTCTGCAACCAAGTCTGGATCATTCAAAAATGGTCCAGAGGAGCAGAGCTGGACCACATTAAGCTTGATTTGCTTCCATTACACTTACCCCTTGTTACATATCTATAAAAGTTTTTTGAATTAATCTTAGCATTCCTAGCTGGTTGCAATTCAAATTTTATTTAAAAATTTAGTTAATGCTATTTGTTGCTAATAGCAATCATACTTAACAGCTGATACATCAGAACAACATTCCTTCCAGAGCTTTTTCTTAAAGCATAAGAAACATAAAATATACAAGTGAACACAGTGGAAAGATATTTGATAAACTAATTAATTATACAAATATTTTGGTTTGTTTCTTAAACCATCAATATAAACGGAATTGGTAAATTCAAACAACATCGGAATATAGCATCTTTTTCATGTACAGTGAGAGAGAGAGCCAGATAAATATAATACTATTAAGATTGAAATAGGTGTATGAGCATGCAACTATGTTAACAAAAGCATTTGGAAACCTTATGTGTCATGCATTTGGATCTACTAATGCAAATGTTCAGGGAGTGTCTACATAAGTCTAGTAATAAAAGGTGGGATGTGCTGCATGTTTTGCACTCTACTCAATGCCAAAATGCCACATTCACTAGAACTGACAGACCACCAAATGAGATGGTAGTTGGGTGTCATATTAGTGGTCTTTCTTTTCTGTCCATAACATTGCTACCAGTCTCAGTATACCAAACTACACCACTGCTTATGTCATTCGAAGATGGAAAGTTGATGGTGCTACCACAGCAGGAAAACGCTCTGGGAGGCCACCAACACTCACCGACTGAGATCAACAAGCGCTGTCTTGGAATGTTCGAGCATCTTGCATGTCATCAGTAATAGACCTCACAGTCAACCTGGAAAATGCTGCAGATCTGGACATCTGTCAGCACTAGAACTATCTGAAGAGAGATGCAAGCTTTAAGTTATCATGGCAGAGCTGCTGCAAAGTCACACATCCCCCTTCCACCAATGCCAAATAACATTTGGACTGGTGTCTTTCACAACGTTTCCTGGACCATAGATGAATGGATGAAAAGGGTTCTGTGGAGCGATAAATCACTGTCCGAAATGTTTGACTCTGATGGTGATGTTTTTGGATCAGCAGATGATTATCCAGGGAAAAGTTCTGCCACGACTGCATCATTCTGACTGTCATGTTTGGTGGAGGTTTGGTAATAGTATGGGGTATTTCAGTTGGCTGGGGTGTGGTCCATTGGTGGATGTGACTAAAACCATGATATCTGATGACTACCTGGACAACTTCATACTTCAGCAGTGACTTTTGCATGCTTCAGCACAACAATGCTCCATGCCATACCACAATGCACGTCTGAGACTGGTTTCCACAAAACAACATCGAAGTGTTGGACTGGCCAGTTCAGAGTCCAGACCTCAACCAAATCGAACATCTTTGGGACAAATTCGTTCCACACCACAGTAGCTGTCATAAGCATTAGCAATGGGGTAGCTTTACACAAGGAATGGAAGAACATTCCCATTGCAACATATCAGAAATTGGTTGAAAACATGTCCCAAAGGATAGCTGCTGTCATTCTGGAGAGAGGTGGTCCCACTCAGTACCAAAAATGTAATTAAAACACTTTGTTTTTTTACCTAGGTTTAACTAGGTGTCCAAATACTTTTGCCAATATATTTCTACTTTGGGTAGACATGCTCACTCCTGCCTCAGTGAAGAAGATATCACCAAAGAACTACAGTTTCTTCCCAAAACCTTTCAGAAAAACAGCTATCCTATACAGACTGTTCAAAAGCTACTTCTTAATCTACCTGTTCACCATACTGAAGATAGTCCTGATGATGGCTTTATATCTCTACAGTATATCAGCTCCGTTTCATCAAAGTTAGCTAAAATTCTCAAGAAAATTAAAATCTGCACTTCTTTTACTCCTCTTTTCAAACTCTGTTTCTTACTTGGAACACCTAAACCAAAACATGAAAGCCTAAAGTATTCAGGAGTTTGTCTTTGATGAACTGCAATGTACCCTATTTTGGTCAGACAGAGAAATTCATTAAGGTGTGTATGGAAGAACATGTGAGAGATTTACATGGCAGAAATAGAGCAGCACACTATCTAATCATATTCTTCATTCTGCTTACTGTAATGAGGAAGATTCTGTCATTCATCCAGTGACCTGGAGAGGAAAATTGTGGAATCAATAGAAGTTGTTCTCAATTTGATCCATCTTAATACTAACCTTAGCTATAATCTATCTGATTATCACTCTTCAGCTATCCAGCTTTGGCATACACAAGATAATGCACACATGAACATGCCCAACAATACTATGGCATCCAGAACACCTTCAAATGCCAGCAATACATTCGCAAGTTAATTTACAGCTGCCTCTTGTAATGTATATTTTTGTATTTCTCTTTTCATGTTATGCACCTGATGAAGTTTTCTAAGAAAACAAACCTGTGTGCTGAAATAATAAATAGTATTTTTTCTATTTTGGTATCTCTCAGTTTCTAGTCATTAAATGTGTTTAATTATGTCATATAGCTGAGTAAATCCACTGCTTCAAATACAGGTATCCCTTGATTAATGCAGTTAATTAATCCCTCGATTTACTGAGTATATCAAAATCGCGTTAATCAAATATAATAATCAATGGTAAAAAGTACAATTCGTCCATGATTGATTATTGTACTAATAGTTCATTTTATATGATACTCTTTTAGGAAAGATAAAAAATGAATGCAAAGTAAATGTTTAATAAATACTTGTACCTACATTAGTTACTGCAATTTGTTTTATCAAAATAAGTTATCAAGAGTCGTTTGAACAGTTTTAGTTTTTTCTTATCGGCACAAGTTCTATGATAACAAGCAAAATGACTCTCCAGACCTCGCAAGCTTTCTTCGATTAACATCTGGATTCATATCCATTACTTGCTGCTTAAGCGACTGTAAACTGCGAAATATTCCATCCAGTTCTTTGACTGTTATCTTCTTTGGAACCTCTTCTTCACATTCCATTTGTTTGTTGTCTTCATATGCGCATTGTTCAATTTCAAGATCATTGTCACTGAAATCTTTTGAATTTGAATCCAAAAATTCTTTAACATCTTCTGCATCAACACCATCAAAACCAAGGTCTTCACCAATTGCAATGATTTCTTCAATCCCGTTCACAGGATTTTGAAAACAACCTAAGTCATTAGCGCATTCTGACAAAATGTTTTTCTAAACAGCTTTCATGCAGCTAGAAGACACTTGCTCCCACAAGTCATGAATGTTTTCAATTGCATATTTAATGTTACATTTTTTCTAAAATTCTTGGAGCGTAATTACATTTTCTCCTGTTGTTGTTTCTACTGCCTTTGAGAATGTCTTTTTAAGAAAATATGCTTTGAAAGTTGCAATGACACCCATGTCCATAGGGTGTAGCAATGATGTCATATTTGGTGGGAAAAATAATTCTCATTAAGAGAATTTGGATGACCAGGTGCATTATCTAAAATGCAAAAGAGCTTTGAAAGCTAAGTTATTTCTCTTGCAATAAGCTTCAACTGCCAGGCAAAAATAAGACTTAAACCAATCTTCGAATAGATTTTGGGTAACCCAAGCCTTCTGATTTGCCTGCCAAATTACAGGTAAAGAGTTCTTGTTATCTGTTAAACTGTGAATGAAACTATGTTGTGTACTTTGTTTTTTTTTTCATTCACATTTAACATTGTTTATTATATATTAATCATGACTTGTATAAAGTTACTTATTAATCCTTATTTAAGAATTATTATTTAAGTATTTATTCTGAATTTAATCAGCTATTAATTATTTGAACAGTAATATGTGTATAATTTATTGTAACTTATATATGTATATTGTAACGTGAATATTATTATAGTTATCTGTATACGAAATGAAAGAGTTAATTAAGTAGCTCTAATATTCTATTTATTGTGTTTTTATTAACTCAATGTAGTAGTATAGCCTTATGTAACATTAACGAAAATGTTTACGTTTATTTATTGTCATGGAAACGCATGAAGTAAGCGAGCGCGAGTGGAACAGAGCGTGAGCTAGAAGGATAATAAAAAAAAATATAGAGGTAACAAGAGACAGTTGGAACGGAAATTTTGGAGTGAAAGGAAGCAAGGGTATAATCTAGAGAAGTGGAAGTAAATGAACAGTTCTCAAGGGCAGAAGTTAAAAAGGATAATAATTATAAGCGAGTAAAGACGAAGTGAATCTTATAGTTAGCTGAAGGTGAAGTCAGCAGTAATAAATAAAGGAATTTAATGCCGCAATCAGATAATATGAAGAAGCTGGACGTTCAGTGAAGAATTCTGATTAAATCCAGTTAATCTAGAATTGCGACTTAATTCTAAATTGCCCTAAGGAGAACTGCACAATGTTTAATTATTTAATGAGTGGTAACAAGGATAATTAAAGTACCTTACAGTTGATATCTAGAGTTATGAAGCGTGATTAATAGTGTTTTAGTTATAACCGTGGAGAAGTTTTATAAATGTGTTCTTAAGTGTAATAAATATATTTTGAAAGTTATTCGCAACGTAATTGATGTACTAGGAACTGCTTCTGGTAAGGACTGACATATTGATTATTTTCAATGCATGAAGAATTGAATGTTAGTTACGCTATGTTTAACCTAACTTTAACTGTGGAAATTCTTTGCAAATGAGAATTTGAAAATAAGAATTGTTGAGAGATATTTACAGCGATTAGTGCCTGCGGTGTTCTTTAAGCGTATAGCATAGCTGAGAACTGTGTGGAAGCCATTCAGATAGGAAGTTCTATTGTATTTAATTAAGTGTAGGAACTTTGTGACTCAGAAACTGAGAAAGTGTATGTGATGGTTTGGAAGATTGAGCAAATGTGATTGACTTGACCTAATGTTTAACTTGAGCCATATTGTTTGAAATCAGAAGTGGAATTTATGTATGTATTATATAGCTTATATTAAATGTTTTATTTTGTTAATCTAATTATTGTTTGCCTGAATTCCTTTTTATTGCACCGTTCATAAAAATTCAAATCTTGCGGGAATCCCAAGTGGAAAACAAATACTTCGGCCAGAATGAATGAGGAGACTGCTAACTAACTATCTGTGAATTGATCCTGCTATTTTATATAGACTAATGTAAGGATAGAGTGGCGCAGTATAATAGAAATTTCTCTACCTTGGATTGGTGACCAATTCATAATTAGTTGTTTTCTTTTATGAGAGTAACTTATAACAAGATGGCGATTTCGAACGTTGGAAAAAGAGAACGTCACGACACATCCTTTTAAATCCCTTGGGTTCTGAGTTCGATAGACAAGCAGCGGCTTCAATTTAAAATCTCCATTAGCATCCCCTCCAAGCATAACAGTTAAGAGATCTTTTGATACTTTATAGTCAGGCTGCTTCTTTTTTTGATATAAAAATTGTAGATGACATTTTTTTCCAATAGAGGCCAGTTTCATCTACATTGAAAATTTGGCAGTAATCTTAATAATTTTCTTCGATAATTTTCTGCAGCTTAGCAGGAAATGTAATGCAGTATCTTCATTGGTACGTGCAGCTTCACCGGTTATTTTCACATTCTTTAGTCCAGCCCTAGATTTAAAATTTTCAAGTCTTTGCTAGCGGCGAATTTTGAATTGTCTTCTTTACATTTAGTCTCTTTAAGTCTTGAAAACAGGCTTAAAGCTTTGGCCATGATATTATAGGCACTAATTGGAATTCTCTTTTGATTGCAGTCTTTCAGCCAAATAATCAACAGATCTTCCATTTCAACCATTGTAGCACTCCAGTTACGTGTGCATTGCATACTTGCAGATGTAGATGCAACTTTACCTTGTTCGCAATACTCATCAGCATTGAACAAAATAGTCCGTATTGTAGACTCATTAAAACCAATTTTGCTTCTGATCGTACTTTTGCTTTCACATTTAAAACTTTTAATTATATCAAGTTTTGTATCTGAAGTAATTATTTCCCTCTTCTTTTTTTCACTTAATGACCCATTGTGGGATTGCTCTTATTCTTCGACATGACCAATGGGCTGCAAAATTTACGAAGAACATAATTTGTAAATACATACAGCAGAACAACTGGAGCTTGTAATACACTCACTCTTAATGCTGGCAGCGAAGTAACTGGCTATCACTTAGGTTCTGGGAGCACAGCTGCGAGGGGGGGGGGTGATGATATCATGCTCATGTCACAAGGCTTGCATGTTTTTGGGTGGTAAATTTAAAGGTGCGTTAATCAAAACTCTTGACACGTATATCAAGGGATTGTAGCAATTAATTTTGGCATGTTAATCAAATCCTATGTTAAGCAAGGGATACCTTTATATATACAGGGTATCTCAAAAAACGTATACACACTTCAACAGCTGATAACTCACTTAATTTTCATTATTTTGCAGGTTTAACGAATTTGAAATAATGGCTGAAACCAGACTAAGCTTTGAGGAAAGAAAATTTATCCTAAAATGCTACTGGAAGTATGAAAACATATACTGGAAGTGCAAAGACAGTTTAGAAGAGAATTTCAACGAGATCCACCTACGAGACTTACTATCACTTGAATTAGAGATAAATTTGAAGAAGATGGAACTGTTCAAAATGTCCATAAGCAACATTCAGGAAGACCACAAACAGTTACGAAGCCCGCAACAGAAGAAAAGTTGATTGAAATATATCGTCAAAGTTCAAGAAAATATGTGCGACAAGCGTCTCGTGAGATAGGAGTATCAAAATCAGGTGTCCATTGCATGTTGAAGTGCAGTCATTAGAAAAGTTACATTCCAAGAAGAGTACACGCTCTCAAAGAAGATGATCCGGATAGGAGAATGCAGTTTTGTGAGTAGTACTTGGAAAAATGTGAAGAGGATGCACAATTTCCAAGACGAATTGTGTGGAGTGATGAGGCCACATTTAAATTAAATGGGTCAATTAACCGGCACAATTGCACTTACTGGGCACCTGAGAATCCGCATGTTATGGAGGAAAATCATGTAAATTTACCTGAAGTGACAGTGTGGTGTGGCTTATTAGCACATGGATTAATTGGACCATTCTTTTACGATGGTACTGTAACTGGTGCCAATTACTTGAACTTGCTGCATGAAGCTCTTATGCCACGTATTCAAGAGGACTTTGAGGATGAGGACTTTTATTTTCAACAAGATGGGGCACCCTCACAATACCATTGAGATGTGGGGCCTATCTTGATGAGATTCTACCCAACAGATGGATTGGAAGAAGAGGTTCTGTAGAATACCCTCTGCGTTCACCAGACCTCATGGCAATGGACTTCTTATGGGGATTTATCAAGGATAAAGTTTACACTTCAAAACTGGCAACAGTCGACGACTTGAAAGCAGCAATCGAAAGAGAATGCGCTCAGCTACAAGACGAAATGATTCTCAGTGTTTGCAATTCCATTGCTACATATTATCAGCGGTGCCTGGACCAGGACGGTCAGCAGTTTGAATACTGACGTTGAGGGATGAAAAGTACATTTATGTAGTGTACTTTACAATGTGAAAGTTAACTATATTATAATAAATACAAACTTTATAATCATTCAAAGTGTGTATACATTTTTTTGAGACACTCTGTATATAAATAAAAAATAAATGAACTAAAAAATAGTTACAGATAATAGTTTCTCATCTTTTGGGCAGAGATTGGCAATGGAGAACTACCTTAGCACTTTCTTTAAAAAGATGTTCAAATTTTTTGGGGACAACTGTACAATAATTTATCATCATCCCAGAGGGTTCCATAGATAATATTAGTAACTGCACGTTTGGCAAAGCTAGATTTATGATGTTTTTGATTCAATATAGAATTGGTGTTTGGAAATGTGTTTAGTAATGGATAAGCCTGCATGACCAAAGTAAATTAACGTAAATTAACTTGCAATTATATGGAATTAAATAGCAATTTGTCATCCTTAGTAGTAGCTGAGAATGACAAATGGCTAATTCAACAGTGGTAATAGCAGGCATAACATCAACTTCAGGGCCTATTAGTATCATCCCATATGATTTGATCAGAAAATCCTAAAATTTTCCATAAATCTGTTGTAATATACAAAGAATCATAATCATAGAATATTATACACATGATATTATAATTAGTTCCAAGTAATTGAGAATATATATATATATATATATATATATAAACAGATGATCAATAAGAGAAATTAGTATGTTTTATGCTAATAATTTTTTTTTTTAATGTCATTTGCCATCTATAATTCTCTATATTTCATTTAGTATCTCTCTTCTGCTCCAACTTAAAGTCATGAAATTTATTTATAGAATAATAACTGAGAAGATTTCCTTTCTGTAATGATATAGCAAGTTTATCTACATAAAAATAAAGTTATAGTTACCTTAAGACTGCTAGATATGCTTTGCATTGTAACAGAACGCCCTTGGGAATCTGTATGCAAACCATCCATATATACCTGATAAGAGAAGGCATAACGAAGAGCAAGTGCCGCAAAAAACATCTCAATACAAATGAGAAAATTTTGGTAACCAGCAGACACAGTGCCAGCACTAGTTATGGGAATTCCTTCCTTGTCTGAGTAGAGTGGAGAAATTACTCCAGCCTTTTCTAAAACTGCCAAGATGACTCCTGTATACAATCACATGAGAAAATATATATTAATAATTTGATGAAATTTATTAAAAAAATTAATTTCAAAATTAAATGTTACAAGTCATTAATACTGTTTACTAAATGTGAATATTTTAAATGCTGATAAACTCTTTCAGCTAATTCAACTGTATTAAAATTAATTGTATTAAAAGTAGCTGAAGCAAAACATATGCCAAAATCCATTTACAGCTGATTCTCACAACAGTGAATTTTTTTAACTGGGCATTGTACCTATGGAACATTATTTGGGACTTTTCAGTAGTTTGTTATGACAAACAAGTTTATTACAGTAGTGTCTACTATAGTGAGAGGCAACTGTAATTTAATGCTCAAGGAATAGCAACTGAATTTCAAATTAAATTCATTCAAATCATGTGAACATTTTAACAATTTTACAGCAATAACCTACTAGTTAATCATCTAGAAGAGCACTTTCCAAAGTGGGGTATGTGTATCCTGGAGGATACACAAAAAATCTTTAGAGATATGTTGTCTATTTTATAATTAATTTTTCAATAACTAAAAAATTTAAAGGAAGTTTTAAATAAAATGTGTCTTGGCATATATTAACAGACCTCTGTTAGGAAAGCATCTGGTTGATGGCACAATCTCATTCTAACCATGTAGTTCAATCTCTGCATTAAAAGTTTAAATTCAAATAGTTTGAATCATGCAGTCAGAACTCTTTGCTAAATTTTGGAAGCATTCATATCTTAAATTATAATGGTGCTCAGTGATTGTTTTACTATTCATGTGTGTATTTATGTGTTTAATGTATGTATGAAAGGATATAAGCCTAGTATACTAGTAGTACTATGGGTACTTAAGATTGAAAAGAACTATAAAATCTGACAAAAACTCACGTAAGAAAATTTATTAGCGTAGAAGTTTTGCCTGAATATCACAGGCATTGTCAGTACAAGATCACAGAATGGCAATTAAACATTAACAGACAATTCTAAAAAGCACCACCAAAGTAGCTAATATAAGATAACTATAAACAGTAACTTCCTAACTTAAAAAAAAATATCTATCTATATATATTAGTAGTAGATAGATATAGATATATATATATATATTATTAAGACAAAATAAAGTTAGAAAAGATTAGCTGATTTAAAAAGTAATAAACATAGACCATCAGATCTGTCTAAATTAGGACAATGAAGTAAAGTTTCATGCATTTCTTTATAAAGTTGTTTTCTATGAGGAAATGATTTATGAAGAACTTTTGTCTTGTTCCAATGAACTCTATGTTCAGTGTAGATAGCCTGCTCCACAAATCTGGTAGACACCTGGATAACTGAGAGATGGAAGCTTGTCCTTAGGAGAAGCAAGAAAGGCAGAAATTTTTCTGATGGAGTGAAAGGTAACAAAAAGTGGTTTTAAAACTTTTATTATGCATTCACTAATGCCATGCACATAAGGAATAGGAATGCGAGTTATTTCTTCTGTATTTGAAGAGGTAGAGATATCATAACTGTTAAAAGCTCTTTTGATGAAAGGATCCTTAAAATCATTAAATAAAAAGATGGAATTAATATGTTGCAATTCTTTCTGTAACAGTTTATATGAAGAACATAAAGAATGGGCATGATGTACTAATGTTTTAGTACATCCATCCTTTTGAATAGGATGGTGATGAGATTCAGCATGAATATAACAGCTTGTATGAGTATTCTTCTGAACTTTGGGAAGGCTATACAATCTAGGTGGATGACCAAAATAGGTTTTTCTTTTGATCTTCAACTGAAAAATGTAGGCTACTATCTGGTTGATGAAGAATTAAAAGATCAAAAAAGGCTAATTGCTTATTTACTTATTCTTCTAAGGTGAACTAGATCCTGAGATGAAGTGCATTTAATTTAGAAGGAAACTGCTGTAACTCAGTGGAAGATCAATTCCAAA
This sequence comes from Typopeltis vanoorti, assembly GCF_054136105.1. Taxonomy (NCBI): domain Eukaryota; kingdom Metazoa; phylum Arthropoda; class Arachnida; order Uropygi; family Thelyphonidae; genus Typopeltis; species Typopeltis vanoorti. The sequence continues at coordinate 58,754,365 of NC_143564.1, forward strand.
TTGCAAAAATATCATCCACATATCTTGGACCAGTGAGTAGGTCTAGGTGAAATGTCATCAAAAATACACATTTCAACTTGTTCCAGGAAGAAGTTGCCAAATAATAGGAGAAATAGGATTGCCCATGGCTGTTCCTTCGATTTGTTGATATAATTTGTTTTTAAAGGAGAAATAACCAGAATATATCACAAAATCAAAGAGTTTAACAATATCCGAAGGAAATTCTTGAAGTAATTCAATGGTGTCATGATAAAGGAACATTACTAAACAAGGATCCGACATCTAAACTAATCATAATATCTGAGGAGTCAAAATGCACCTCAGATATTTGGATTTTAAAAATAAAATTTTTAAAATCCAAAGTATTTTTTATATAAGTAACAGTTCTTCTAGTTGAAGTAGCGAGTAAATTAGATAAGAATTTAGAAATTTTATAACTGGGATATCCTACACAGTCTACAACTGGTCTTAATGGAATATCTGGTTTATGAACTTTGAGAAGACCATACAATTTAGGTGGCTGACCAAAGAAGGTTTTAAGCTTTTTCTTTTAATCTTCATCTCATATAGAAACGTCATCGATAAGGTAATTAAATCTACTTAATTGAGTACAGGCAGGATTGGATGTGAGGGACCTGTTGGTTGATTGGTCTTGAAGAAATAGGGACATTTTTCTCTCATATTCTTTTTAATCTTGAACAACAATAGCCTTTCCTTTGTCAGCCTTAGTACCAATTAAATTGTTATTCTTCAATGATTTCAGTGATTTAAATTCAGAGAAAGAGAGATTAGGACATGTAGTTAAGATAATCCAGGTAACTCTTTTCCTAGAGACCTAGCATGGAACTCTTTCAAGCCACTTCAGGCCTTCAATAAGTAAAGTGGTGGCTTCACCACCCTGTTTACCTTGGTGGTACATGAATTTCATGTACCACCAAAAAACAATGTATAAACATGGCATGATATGTTAGCAATGATAAACTTTTATAAGAAAGTTGATTAGTAGTTATATAACCAAAATATCTTGATCTGGAATTTATAGATGACCAGTTTAAATAGCAATTCAAAGAAGTTGAACAACAGATTTCAAAAGTGATCTGAATAGCATGCTAGAGTGGTTTAGTATAGTAGCTATAAGGTTGATACATATATACAATTTTATATACAAAAAAGTTACTGTATACAATTAATAAGGATCAGGCTTTCCCTATTTTCCAATAAGAAAACACAGATATTCTAGTGTTTATGTCAGAAGAAAATGTTTGGCACTCTCTTCTTGAGTAAGTGCTGAAATTTAAAACAGCATTGAAGTAAAAGAGTGATAGATGTCACTCTCCAGTGTTTCCAATAAATGCCAATGAACAAATAAACAATGACCTTGAATACATCTAGTAGTAGTTATATGTGATGTCCAGTTATATATTTGTGGAGTTTATACCATCAGCACTAGAGATGGACTTCATAGAAGACAGCCAATAATAATTTTGACCCGTTTCCTCATTAAAATAGTCATTTCTTGTGATGAAATTGACTATGATAGGCTCTCAACTGACATTCTCTCGTTCAACAGGTGCCCTAAAAGGTTTAGATTAGGACTCTGTGCTGGTCAGCACTAACCTAATCTTTGTACTCTAATTCATGTAGTCACATGCCTTAGAAGTATGATGTAATGCATTATTACATTAATATTCAACTAGATCATTTCAACAGAAATGCTGTGTTACAAGAATTGTCTAGAAATGTTAGTATAACATTTGGTGTTAATTTTTTAGGGCACTAAATAAGCAGTCCTACCTCAAACCAGTTGAAACTCATGCATGCACGGACACACACACACACAATAACATCACTGCAATTATGATACTTAACAGATGGATGATATATTCTGGTAAATAAAGTTTCTCCTGGAAGTTACCAGACGCAAACATCTAGCTAATTTCAATTTGATCTATTATTACTCTATTGTGTCATACAGAAAGTTCTACATTGTGCAAGTCAGTATCAAAAACCCAAAAATTAAATTTATGGAAGAATTATATTTTCTATTGAATTTAAAATTGGGAAGCTCCCAATCCAAATCTAATAGAAAATCTCTGAACTGCCTGTAAAAACAAAACGTAGAAGAATGGATTTAAAGGACAATTTGTGCAGTAATACACACACACACACACACACACACATACATGCACGATTCACAATGAAAACTCAATGAATATCAAAAATTTTGAAGACTCAATGACATACATAATGTAAAACCATTAAAAAGTTAATATCATTCACTAAAAGATATAGATATTATTATGTGACACCTCCAGGGAGTCCGAAGACTCATCAAGGGAGAGTGTGCCAACAGCATTGAACGATTGATCCCTTCCCACTACTAATTGTGCTCAAACTTGCTTAACATTTTGCGTGAGCCATTAGTAGCAGAGACTCTACCAATCGACCAACTTTTACTGGCATATATTTGTATATTTCTGGAGAAATATATATTTCATCAAAAATACATTTTGATGAAAATAAATTTTTCATCAAAATATATGTGTGCTCAACATTAATCCACTGAAGGACATTTAATTGCACTGAAATGCATCTCCAACAATAAGCATGCAATACTGGTTGAAATCTTAACACCTTAGTATGAAATTGTGTCTGATTAAAATATATATTTTAATAGCTTTTAAATCTTTCAACACTTGAAACCACCATGTTCCTCCATAGTAAATGTAGAAAAGAAAGAAAAAAAAAATTAAACCAAACAAGTTTCTTCCTTGGACTTGCTTAATGGTCCAAGCTGAATAATTGAGAGAAGATCTCCATGTAACTTAAGAATGCAGAGAGCTGACAAGTGCTTTGACCTAATGTCTATTTTCTTGTGGTGCATCTTATTAGGAGGTAACTGTGTGGATACTGAACAAACAAGGTTGGACTAGTAATTTGGAATTTAGCCCACCAAACTGAACTCTTTTTGGCTTAATTCAAAATAAAATGCTAGTACAAAATGACAGAATTTCAGGTCAGCTAGGTTGTTGCCTGGTTAAACAATACCCTCTCCACTGTTTTCATCAAGGAACCAGGACAAACAACAAAAAAATTTACTGATTGGCACATCAACATAAACAGAGTGTTCTGGACCATGCATTGGGAAAAAAAACTACCAAGTTCCTTCACAGCAAATTTAGAAAAGAAAATGTTTTTGTAATCTGCAGCTGCCCTCAAAAACCAGCTGAATGTAAATAAATACAGATGCAAGAACCTTCCCAAAATATGGAAAACATTAATCCTTTGAGATTCCAATTTACAACTGAAGCCTTCTCCTGATGCTCCACACCTAAATAAAACTCTAGTCTTATATCCATGTTTCATTTACTATTGCGCGTGTGTTACAAGTGTTAGTTTGTAGTTCTGAAGATGTCTCTGTGACAGACAAAATATTGGAAAAATTACTAAAATTTTTAATCCTTTCCCAGTGCTGTTTATACTCTATTAAACCTCAAACATAATACTGATTCATTCAGTCATGCAATGAGATTTTCTGCAAGGATAGAAAATCAGAACTTTATGTTGGACTCAGGAAGTGTTAAAGAGGCAGTCAAGGAAAAGAAGAAAGCTTATTGATTGATGGCAAGTAAGTCAGCTTGTGTTCTGAAAGAATACAGAGAAAAATATAAGACAGTGAAACAGTGTGGAAAACTAGCTAAACATAAGTCAAGGGAAGAATTGGTAAGAATACAGAAAAAAGAAAATATCCCAAAGGTAGTAAAATATTCTGGGATCATGTCGCCTTTATGATCTCTGATCATAAAGGCGACATGAAAACTGAAGACAAGGATATTCCAGATATCTGGAGCAATTACTCTGAAAGACTGCTACATGAAAAGGCAATAATAGCACAGTGATAGAAAACATTTCAGAGGAATGAAATCAGAAGTACAAATCAATACTTGAGTAGAAGACATCCCAAACAGAAAACGTGAAAAGGCAGCTGGAGTAAATATTTGACCAGAAATGCTCAAATATGGAGGTATAAAAGTTTTACAGTGGCTACACTTCATAATTCAGAAGGCCTAGTCAAACAGAGTTGAATTTTAGATTACTGGAGTTCTCATAGCACCCATCTATAAAAAGCAAAGTAAAACTGATTCATACTGAATGTGATAATTTCAGAGGAGCTTTCCTATTGAGTATTCCTGGTAAAATTTATGCAGGCATACTTGAGAAGATACTAACAAAAACTGTGGAAAAGAACATCTGGAGAAGAACAAGTTAGGTTCAGGCCAAATAGAGGAATAATGGAAACATAATAAGGATCTTTATCTAAGTGTTATAATCTTGAAAAGGCACAAACAGAAGACTAAGATCCAGGTTGATTAATATAGTAAGAAGTATCTTAGAAGATTGAAATATAAGATCCGACCATACTAGAGTCACAAGAGATAATTGATTAGAGGAAAACTGCTGTTAGAAATCTTTGCATCTGGGTGTATCTCTGGCCACTTCTATCATCTCTTTGAAGCTTGATAATTATGACCTTTCCCTCACTGACTGTAATCGAGTTCTTGTATACCCTTGAAGGTGCAACATATCAGAAAGATGATGAAATTTTCTTAACTGCTGCTAATGAAATTTATGGCATCTGCTCCATGACTGATGTGTATATCTCTCTTGGAATAATCCTGAAGGAAAGCCTTTGCATGTTTTTATTTTCTTCTTCTTCTTGGCTTCCAGTATTAGGCAATTGTTTGCCAGTAACGTTTTCAAGGGTTTAAAAAGTCTTCTGCCCATCTCCTCCTGGGTCTTCCTCTTGATCAGTGTCCCTTTGGTTTATATTTCCAGGCAATATTTGGCCATCTGACCTCATTCTTCCTATGTGGTTTTTCCAGTTCTTTCTATAGTTTGTGATGCCTTCTGTTATGCTAATTATGGATAACTGTTTTCTTATTTCTTCATTTTTTATCTTGTCTGTTCTTTTATAGCCTACGAGCGGTCTTAGGAACTTCATTTCCGCAGGTTCCATTTGTCTTTTATCTTGTTCACTCCAAGTCCATGTTTCACTGCCATATTTCAGAATTGGTTTGGCTATTATTTTATATATAGTTTTATTTGGGTTGTTCTAGACATTTGTTTATTGAAGTGTCTGTTCAAAGTTTCAATGACTGCTAGGAATTTTTGCTTTTTATATGCAATGTCGATTTCTCCACTGGGGCTTATGTAAATTCCTAGATATTTAAATTTGTTCACTTGTTCTATTACTTTGTTGTGGATGACTAGTTTGCATCTTTTAATTTCTTTACCTTGAATTGATTGTTTTATTTGAGATTTTCTTGTCATACTGTTCTATTGTTTTGTTCAATATGTGTAGATTTTTCTGTAATTGGTCTTAATTTTCAGCAAAAATAACTTGATCATCAACATACAAAAGGCTGGTTAATTCTTTATTTCCTATGGTTTTGTTTTCCCTCCAGTTTCTTGAAATTTTTTCCATATATACACACACACACACACACACACACACACACACACACACACACTGAAGATTATTGGTAATAATCCACTTCCTTGAATGAGACCTCTATTTTTTAATTTTTTTCGGCTGTTTCATTATTAATTTTAATATAGCTTTCTTTCATTATATTTGCTATTGCTTTTGTGGTTTTCAATGGAACTTTCAATTCATACAGTATATCGATTAACTTTGTTCTGTTGATTTGATTGTATGCTTTCTCATAATCTAGGAAGGCCACACATGTTCTCATCTCATCATATTGGCAGGTTAAATTCTATTATTTTTTTTTTATAATTTGTTTGAGTGTAAATGTGGGATCTTTCTTTCCTAAAGCTGCATTGTTCTTCTCCAATAATTTCCTCAGCCCATGGTGTTAATTTACTTTTAATTATATCTAGATATATTTTATAGCATGTATTTAATAAGGATATTCCTCTATAGTTTCTGAAATCTTTTGTTTCCTTTTTTGAATATGTTTATGACTATTGCTGTCTTCCATTCTTGCAGGATGTTTCCTTCTCATATTCTGTTTAGGAATTTAATTAATCGTAATTGAAATGGTTTAGAGCTGTATTTGTATAGTTCTGAATTTATTCCATCTTCTCCTGTAGCTTTTCAATTTTTTAGTTTTTCCAATATTTTCTTTAGATCATTTAACTTATTGGTTCTTCATTTGTTTCTTGACTAACTGCTTGTTTTAGTTCAGTTTGATTATTATTATTTAGAAGCTGGGTGTAGTGATTGGTCCATTCTTTTGTGGAGGGGGGCCTTCTAACTGTAGATTATCCTTTGTTTCTTTAGTCATTTTTTTAAATGATTTTATAGCTCTTTAGTTGAGATCCATTTATGTCATGCTCTAATCTTGATACAAATTTTTCCCAGTCTTGTCTTCTGATTTTCAAGGTTTCATTTCTTGTTATTGCTCTGATTCTTTTATATTCTACTTCATTTCCTATAGTTCTGTCATTTGACCATTTAAGGTACATTTCTTTTTTTCTTTCTTATTAAAGATTCTATTTCTGGGTTCCAGGTTCTGAGTCCTTTCCTTTTTCTTTGCAGTTTTGTTCTTATGGCTTCATATGCTGCTTGTTTTTCTATTTGTTTAATGTTTTGCCATTCATTTTCTATATCTGTATCTTCATTTATCTTCTTTGGATGATTTGTAAGTCTTTTTTAATATAGTTCTCTGATACTATCTAGCTGTAACAGTTCTATCTTAAACTGCTCCTGCTTTTGTTTTTGTGTTCTTGTATTGTTTCTATTTCTCTGGTTTGGGATCTCAATAGTACTGATTAATAAATAATGGTCTGAGTCAATATTGCATCCTCTGTATACTCTGCAATTTCTTACCATCTTCTTTAGTTGTTTTTATTTATTTATTTATTTATTTATGGATAATAATGGTAGAACTACAACTTTAAATAGATCATTTAATATAATAAGAATCAATGTAAAACAAGACCAAATTTTGCAATTCCAGTCAAACCAGAATTCTAGGGCTAGACAGAGAGTCCTAGTTTATATCATTTGGTAAAAATACCATCAAGAGCAATGCAGGAGAAGAAAGGTGTGCGACCAAACAGACAGGACATACCAAAAGGCATTCTATAATAATCTGATTTGCTATTAAATGAACTTACAACAATAACTGAAAATTTAGTTCTATTCAATCTAGAACAGCCTTGGTAAACAGTTATTGAAATTACTACTCAAAAGATTTTTTTTTAAAAAATTGCATTTTTACAAAAATTCCACATTTATTTTTATTTAAAAAAAAAACACAAACTATTATTAATTAATTTTTTTTTAAATGTCTCAGACATTTTTGCTTTATTTAGTAGCTATATACATAGACAGTTGTTATTCTCTTTCATGAAGATATCTGAAATACATTTTCCTTTTAGAGGTTAAGATGAATGTGGTATTCTGATGGAGTTAAAAATTTCTCTGATTATAAATCAAACTACAGAATGCTAAGTTAGTGGATGCAGAATATGAATGGCAAATTCATTAGTATTCATATTATAGACATTTTTAATATTATGCAAATCTTCCCCCCACCAAATTCCCCAGTGATTATTTTCATTGTAAGTATATATTCATCATCATCATCATGAATATATACTTACCCCTCTCTATCCTAAAAATGCATTTCTGCCTGTTAATCGCATGTGTTCTCTCACAGGTTGCTTGGTTTACAGAAGAAAAACTGGAGTGTAGTGAAAGAAAAAGAAAACAAAAGTAAACTATAAAGCTACATTATTAATAATTTTATTTTTTTGGTATTAATTAGGTATTATTTGGTATTCTCTCAGGGGGACTTCTGGAGAGCATGTCCCCTAGGTGGAGGATAGGGGAACCCACTAGATATGGTAGGGAGGTCCAAATATATTGAATAAGGACTTCTGGACCCAACAGGGCCATAAGGGACAATAATTTTGATTGTAAGGGGAGGGCACTCCCATAGTTCCTTAGCTGGATCTATCCTCTTCTTCTACTACTTTGAGGAAGATCCACTCACTTTAACCTCTCCTTATCAGTCAACTCTTCTTATTTTATGACCCTTAAGCTATTAGATAACTATTAAATTATTTAAGGAATTTACAACATATACTGGAATATTAATTAAAAGAAACTTTAATAAATACCTCCTATATTTTGGCAACATCACATTGCCATCTTCATGGGAACATACAACTAAAACACGTGCATGCAGGCACTACAAAAAACAAATGAAGCAGAAGAGAGAAAACTAATGTTGTTCCTAGAGTCCTAAAGGTGTTCCCTAGTGGGCTATATTGGGTTGTCTTGGCTGTTGGGCTGAAGTTTTCAAGATGCAAGCTTCCCAAATATGGGACAGTCTCATTTGTTGAGGTTTGGAAAGTTTTTTAGAGCTGAGACTGATTCCATGAATAATCTTTCATATTTAAATTTGCTGTGGTGTATTAACGTGGCTTTCTTCTGTGGCGGGTATCCAGAGCATGGTCTGCAAGCTGGGAGTGGCTGTACTGGTGAAACCAGATGTAGTCTTTGTGTTCTGAAATCCTGACATTTGCTGTCCTGCCTGTTTGGCCAGAGTAGTACAGTTTACAGCTGCAAGTGACCTGGTATATCCCAGACCTACCTGGGGTACACCAGGTCCCTTGCAGCTGTAATGTTAATACCAAAGTCACAGTAATACACCGGAGCAAATTTAACTATGAAAGATTATTCATGGAATCAGTCTCAGCTCTAAAAAACTTTCCAAACCTCAACAAATTTGGGTGCATGAGACTGCCTCAAATTTGGGAAGCTTGTATCTTGAGAACTTCAGCCCAACAGCCAAGACAACCCAATATAGCCTGCTAGGGAACACCTTTAGGACTCTAGGAACAACAGTAGTTTTCTCCCTTCTGCTTCATTTGCTTTTTTGTAGTGCCTGCGTGCACGTGTTATAGTTGTATGTTCCCATGAAGATGGCAATGTGACGTTGCCAAAATATAGGAGGTATTTACTACGTCGTCGTCGTCCGGTAGCATCCTCTAGCAAGAGGGTTGCAGCAGATGAGCAGCTCTTCTCCATTTCTCTGTCTGTTGCTTCCATCATTCTTAAACCAGTCCATTCCACGATGTCATTAAACCACTCTCTAGTTGGTCTTCCACGTCTTCTCTTCCCCTCAACTTGCCCTTGTAATATAGTTCTTGTCAGGTATCCCAAAGAACCTCTCAGAAGATGTCCTGCAAATTTAGTCTTTCTTTGCATAATATTCTTTCCATCGCAACTCGTCTTAAAACTTCTTGATTTGATATTCTTTCTGTATAGCTAATCTTTTCCATCTTTCTATAACACCACATTTCCAATGCATTAATTCTTTCCATATCTCTCTTTCTTAGTGTCCATGACTCCCTTCCATAACTTGCAATACTCCAAACTGTTGCTTTAACTATTCCAATTCTAACGCCTATTTTAGTGTTCTTGTTTATTAAAATTCTCTTCATTTCCATAAATGCCGATTTAGCTTTGCCTATTCTATTTCTAATGTCCAACTCTGAAGTTCCTTTCTCTGAGATCCAGCTACCTAAATATTGAAATCCTTCCACTTCTTCTAAAATCTTTCCTCCACATCTTATTTTTACATTATCTCCTATTTTTCTACCCATTATCATTATCTTGGTTTTTTTGTGTTAATTCTTAGTCCATACTCTTTACAAGAGTTTAATTCTTTGAATAATTTGTTGTAACCCATTTTCACTTTCTGCCATCACTACTACATCATCCGCATATCTTAAGTTATTAATGATTCTTCCGTTTATTTTTATTCCTTCTTCTACATCCTCAAGTGCCTCTCTAAACATTTGTTCACTATAAAAGTTAAACAATAATGGTGATAACTTGAATCCTTGTCTGACTCCTCTCTCCACTGGGAATTCTCCTGTTTCCTCTCCATTTACACATACTGACGCTATTTGTGACCAAATCTCTTTAAAATTTCCAAGTCATAAGAGTCAATATCAGTATTTTCTAGAATGTCAAAAAGCCTTTTATGTTTCACTGTATCAAATGCCTTTTCAAAATCTAGAAATCCCCAAAACAACTTTCCAACATGGTTTAGTGTTTTCTCCCCAATAATTCTTAGACAAGTTATAGCCTCTCTAGTTCCTCTGTTGGTTCTGAATCCAAACTGTTCCTCATTCATTTCTTTTTCTATTTTATTCCTAATTCTCTCTAAAATTATTTGCACCAGAATTTTTGCTGTGTGAGTTATAAGACTTATCATTCTAAAATTGTTACAGTCTAAAACTCCCATCTTTTTTGGAATGGGGATAAAAACTGATCTTCTAAACTCCTCTGGTAATTCTTGTCCTTCATAAATTCCGTTAATAATTTGCCATAACACTTCCATACCTTTTGCACCTATATTCTTTATAAGTTCTATCTGTATACCATCTATTCCAGAGGATTTTCCTTCTTTACTACAGTTTCTTTTAATTAATATTCCAGTATATGTTGCAAATTCCTTAAATAATTTAATAGTCATGTGTTACCAACGTATAAACCTATCTACAAGAATTATGCTATTAGAGTACTAGAGAGCTATAGGGTCTTTCCATTTCTGGTCTATATTTATGTCTCCTCTTTTCTCTTCAATACACTATTCCTCCTACGGGTTCAAATTTGGAAGAAGGAAAGTTTGGAAGCCTTAAGGTGGCAGCCCTACCACTGGACTATCCACTGCCAAGCTAGTAACATGGAGAACACTAAATTACTTTTAGCCAACAGAGAAAGGTATTCAAAATGAATCTATGGAAAACCACCCTGCAATGAAAAAGATAAAATATAATACACATAGCAAACTGGAATGTAAGAGCAATAGCATATGAAGAAATAGAATTAGATTTAATATTAAACAAAAGAAATTTTCAAATAGTAGTAATCACTGAAACAAAAAAGAAATTAAAAGGAACTGTGAAAACTGGAAATTTTAATGTAATATACAGTGGAGTTGACAGAGACCAAAGGGCACAAGCAGGTTATGATTCAGATTCATAATTCCCTTTCAAAACAGTTAACATGTTATAAACTATGGAATGATACCAGGAACCAGGGCTTAACATAAAATAAAGATAGACAGAGTTTATTTAACAATAATTGGTTTATATGCCCCAGATGAAGGAAAAGAAGATGATATTTAAATTTTATAATCAATTACGAAATACATATAATAAAAAAATAAAAATGATTATGTAATATTAACAGGAGACTTAAATGAAAGAAATGGAAAAATTAAAATTAATAATATAGAGATACATGAAGAACATATTCTAAACAGGAATGGTAAAAAATGAATTAACTTGGTAGTTTATAATAACGAATTCTTTCTATAAACATAAAGACATACATAAATATATTTGGCCAGCAAGAGGATGGAAATCAATATTAGATTATCTTAAATGAAAGATACCGAAGTTGTCTATAGATGTTAGAGTCCACAGAGGATATGAAATAAGTAGTGATCATTTCCTTGTTCAAATTAAGATTACAAATAACAAGAACAGAAAGAAAATTTAAAACAATCTTTTATAAAACTAGATTATTAAATGACACAAATATACAATGACTATATGAACAAAGAATTAACAATATTTAGATAAAATAAAACAAAATGAAGAAATAGAAATTGAATGGCTTAATATAAAAATGATACTAAATATAGCAGCAAATGAAAGCTTAGGAAAGACCAGAAAGTTCGATAAAAAGAAAAAAAAACTGAATATATGAGATGATACAATGAAAGAAATAATCAAAGTAAAAAAAGAAGCATATCATAAATGGTTAAGCAGTAAAAGATTAGAAAATGAAATAGAGTATAAAAGAATAACAGCCATAGCAAAAAGAGAAGTCAGAAAAAGACAGAGAATCATGGAACAAATTTGTTTCTAATTTCATTCAGAACATGACTTTTATAGAATAAGACCAAATGTATATAAGATTTTGAAACATTTAAGTATAGACAACAGAGAAAGTATAAAAGTAAACACCAAATTGAAATTAGAGGAATTTTTATACAGAATTGTGGACAGACAAATACAGGTATCCCTTGCTTAATGCGGGATTTGATTAACGCTGCGAAACTAATTGTGGCAATCCCTTGATATACGCGCCCTTAACCCTGCAGAATTCGCAGCTGATCTGACAAATACATGCAAAATGTTTAATATAAATATCCTTACACAATTCAGTGTATAGCTTGGAGGTCATGAGTAGCTGTGCATTCATATGTCACGAGTGATATTTCGCACTGTTTTTGCTGTCAGTTTGGTTTAACACATGTTATGTGAAGGTTTGTGATATTTGATAGTAAATTGTATCTGAGAGATACCGTGACCTCTGATATCAGTATAGTATGGTTTAGTTGTTGTTTTTTATTCTTTGTTCAATAATTTTTAGATTGTAACTAAAAATAAATAAACCATCATGTATTACTGAAATAGAGAGCTAAAGGCTTATTTATCATACATGTCCTCTAGGAGATGTGCTTTACATTATGGAAAATACCAAGGAAAGTGATCTGGAGCTATCTCCACCTTTACTACGAGTTGCCCATAAGGTTGCTTATGCTTGAATCCGTCGAAATTTTTAGTTTCTATATTCGGCTATGAAATGATGTTTGATGCAATATCCACTTAATTTGTACCATCATGTATTATATTTGCAGTGCTTTTTCTTTATGTTTTGTTGCTTGTTTGCTGAGGTCTGGAGAGTCATTTTGCTTGTTATCATAGAATTTATGCCAATAAGAAAAAACTAAAACTGTTCAAACTGTTCTTCATAACTTCTTTTGATAAAAAAATTGCAGTTAATAATATAGGTACAAGTATTTATTAAACATTTACTTTGCATTCATTTTTTATCTTTCCCAAAATAGTACCATATAAAATCAATTATTAATACAGTAATCGATCATGGACGAATTGTAATTTTTACCACTGATTATTAGATTTGATTAACACGATTTTGAACGGTTTTGATATACGCGGTAACATCGAGGGATACCTGTATTTTAAAAAAAGATAACTGGTAAACATTCAATGAAAATGAAATGGAAATAACTAAAGAAGAATTAGAAACCAGCTTGAAAGAAACAAGAAACAGAAACTCACCTGGAGAAGATAAGTTAGGTTCAGAATTATATAAATATGCAGGAATAAGGTTTAAAGAAAGACTTATTTTTAAATAAAATCTATTCAAGTAACCCACCAATAGAATGGGAAAAAGCAATAGTGATCTCTATTTTTTTTAAAAGGTAATAGAGATGACCTAAAAACTATAGAGGTATAAGTATTCTAAATTCCTGCTATAAAATATGTAGCAGAATTTTAAATAAACTAATAATATATTCTGAAGGCTTTATTTAAGAAGTATAAAATGGATTTAGAAAAGGATTATCATGTATGGACGCAGCCTTTTGCTTAAAATTGATAATAGAGAAAAGAAGAGAATACAATTTAGAAACACATATTACATTTATTGACTTTGAAAAAGCATTTGATAAAGTTAAAAGTATTTTATTTAACATATTAAAAGAAAGACAAATACCAAATAATATTCTAAAAGCTATCATAAGTATATATGAAAATAATCACATACAAATATGATTAAATTATGAACTATTATATCCAAGAGAGATAAATCAAGGATGTCCCCTTTCAGCAACTCTTTTTAATATTTATTTAAATGAAATGGAATAAAAATTCCCATTAAGAGATTAAACGTTCTCCTACTGTAAACTTAAATAAACTCCTTTTTTGCTGATGATCAAATAATTACAAATTCTGAAGATAACTTACAGAAAGATATTTTAAATTTAAATGAAATAGCAAAAGATTATGGAATGATAATATCAACAGAAAAATCAAAAACTATGACCTTTAAAGGACAAAATCCAATAAGAACTAAAATAGAAATAGATAACTCAATTTTAACTATAACTTCAATCTATAACTGAGAGGAGACCTCCACATAGCCTTTAAAGGAATGCGGAGAACCGACCAGGGCTTCTGACCTAATGTCCAATCCTCACCTTCTCGTGGTGCACCCTGTTGGGTATCTACTTTGATACTGAACGAACGAGGATGGGCGGGCAATTTGGGATTTAGCCGACCAAATTGTATTCTTATTGGTTAAACCAAAATAAAAAATGATGGTACAACATGACAAAATTTCATGCCGGCTGGGGCGTCGCCCGGTTAAACAAGGCCCTCGTTGTTTTCGCCAGGGAACCAGGGCGAACAGCGAAAAGTCAGCTACTGGAACAAATCTGAAAACAAACCCCAACTCAACATCACCAGAGTTAAAGATTGGTACTATCAACGTAAGAAGCCTGAATGGCAAAGAAATGGAGCTAGCTGAGGAATTAGATAAGTACCAGATCGACATAATAGGGGTGACTGAAACAAAAAAGACCAAAACTGGTGAGATCTTTCTGAGCAATAAATACAAAATGTTATATTCAGGCAATAACAATCAAGGAAAAGAAGGAGTAGCCATAGTATTCAACACAAAATACGAGGCTAATCTTCTTGAATGGCAGTCAGTCTCAAGTAGAGTAATGTGGGCGAATATGAGAATGGGGAACTGGACAATGAGACTTATTTGTGCCTATGGTCCCACAGAAGGTTCTACTAAGGTAGAAGTGGAGGAATTTTTTGAGGCTTTAGAAAAAGCAACTGACACAATGAAAAAGGAAAAGTTGGTCCTTGTTGGGGATCTAAATAGTAGAGTAGGAAATGATTGTGAGACATACAAAAATATTTTGGGAAAATTTGGAGAAAAGAGCAAAGCTAATAATAATGGCAAATATCTGTTGGATTTCTGCTCAGGACATGGATTGGTTATTACTAACACCATGTTCCAACATAAAAATGTGCACAAATTCACAAGGAGAGAAGAGGCTAGGAATAAGAAAAGTCTCATTGACTATGTTATTGTTGATAGTGATGTTTTCTTCTCCCTGGTGCAGGACACCAGAGTGTACAGAGGATTTGAAATTGGAAGTGATCACTATTTAGTCTTGAGCAGGATAAAATTGAATTTCATATTGAAAAGAATAACATGTAAGAAAGTTTTAAAGCGAATAAAAGTTGAGCAGCTCTCAGATGTGAACTGTAGACTAAAATACAGAAATATTATTGAAAAGAAAATGAAAGAGTTTGAGAACAGGAATCAAACCTTGGAGATTCAGTGGCAAACTCTGAAGGAAACATCGATTGATTCTGCCAGAGAGGCATGTGGTGAGGTTGTGTGCAAAGATAAAAAAAATCAGAACTCCCTGGTGGACACAGGAAGTTAAAGAGGCAGTGAAGGAAAAGAAGAAAGCATATCAAAAGTTCCTGGCAAATAAGTCAGCTTTTACTCTTACAGAATACAGAGACAAATGTAAGAAAGCTAAACACTGTGGAAAACTAGCTAAACAAAAGTCATGGGAAGACTTTGGCAAGAATATAGAAAATAAATATCAAGAAGGTGGCAAAATATTCTGGAGGTTGTTGAAGAAGCTTAGGAATGGAGGAAAGAGTGCTGTAAAAGGAATTAGAGATGATAAAGGTGAAATGAAAACAGGAGAAAAAGATATCCTTGAAGTATGGAGTAATTACTTTGAAAAACTGCTAAATGAAACAATCAGTGATGACAGCACAGTGATAAAAAACACTGACCAGGCATGCAGTCAGGAATACATATCCATACTTGAAGTAGAAAAAGCCATCAAAGGCTTGAAATGTGGAAAGACAGCAGGAGTAGATGATATTCGACCAGAAATGCTGAAGTATGGTGGTATAAGAGTCTTACAGTGGCTGCACTGCATAGTTCAGAAAGCCTGGACAGAGGGACGAATTCCCGATGATTGGAGTAGAGCTCTCATAGTACCCATATATAAAAAGGGAAATAAAACTGAATGTGAGAATTACAGAGGTATTTCCCTACTGAGTGTTCCTGGCAAGATCTATGCAAGTATACTTGAGAAACGGTTGAGAAGAATTGTGGAAGAAAAGCTTGGTGAAGAACAAGCTGGATTCAGGCCAAATAGAGGCTGTCAGGATCAGATCATCACTTTACGACAAATAGTCAAGAAAGCATGGGAATATAACAAAGATCTGTATTTAAGTTTTGTCGATTTGGAAAAGGCATATGACAAGGTGCCAAGAGAGAAGCTATTCAATACGCTGCAGTTATATGGTGTCAATGGGGCATTATATCAAGCAATACTTAGTCTTTATTTGAGTTGTGAGTCAGCAGTTAGAATTGAAGGAAGTACAGGAAGATGGTTTAATGTTAAATCTGGTGTGAGACAAGGATGTACATTATCCCCTCTGTTATTCATTATCTATATGGATCACATTATGAAGGAATGTGGTATTAAACCTGATATCAAAATTGGAGATGTTAATGTCAGCTCTTTGCTTTATGCGGATGATGTTATACTTCTAAATAAATCCGCTACAAGTCTGCAAGATTCTCTGACTAAATTGAATAGCTGTTGTAATAGATATGGTATGAAGGTCAGCAATAAAAAGACAAAGACAATGAAAATATCAACTATGTTGTGAATGGAGAACCTGTGGAACAAGTAAAACATTTCAGCTACTTAGGCACAATTTTTACTGAAGATGGTAAACTAAATATAGAAATAGACAACAGAATCAGCAAAGCTGGTATCGTGGGAAGTCAATTGAATAAATTCATATGGAATAAGAAAGAAATTAGTCGGAACACTAAATTAGTTGTATACAAGACTGTGTTCAAACCAATTTTAACTTATGGATCTGAGAGCTGGGTCAGAAGTAAAACACGTGACCAAAGACTAGAGACTGCAGATATGAGAGTCCTGAGAAAGATTAGAGGCGTGAACAGATGGCATCAATGGCAATATCATATTAAAAATGAGGATATTAGGAAAGAACTTGACATTGTCAGCATCCAGGAATGTGTTAGCAGAGCTAATCTCAGATGGTATGGTCACTTAAATAGAATGGGAGAGGAAAGATTAGCAAAACAAGTGTTCTCTGCCAGGTTGGCAGGAAAACGACCCAGAGGAAGACCAAGATATAGGTGGATTGATACGGTACAAAGTGCCTTAGACGATAGAAATATAAGATCTGATAATGTTGGAGTCTTGACAAGTAACAGACTGATTTGGAGGAAAATTGTAGATAGGAAGTTAGTACTGATGTAATTTTTTCATGTAGTACTGTCATATCCTGTACACCCCTTGAGGGTATATGGCAGGAATTTGATGATGATGATGATGATGAACAAAATTTTAGAACAGGTGAATTCATTTAACTACCTAGGATGTATGATTACATATGAAAATGAAAAAGATATAGAACTGTGAAATATTTAAAAATAACAGGTATAACTAATACTGTATTCAAACCTAATCTAGTTATAAAAACAAACAAGATTAAAAGTATACAATACATTAGCCTTAGCCTATTGTATGGAAGTGAAATCTGGACAATAAAACAAAGATTAATAACAGCTGAAAGGAAGTTTACGAGAAAAACTGCAAAATATACACAACAGTGTATACTTTGCAGTTTTTTGAAATTATGAAAGAACTAAACCAGGAATCAGTAACAGAAAAAAATACAGAAATATAAACATAAATGGATGAAACACGTTAAAAGGATGAAAACAGAAAGATTACCAAAACAAGTATTAAATTACAAACCATTAGGAAAAAGATAACCAGGGCATCCTCTAAAGGGATTCAATGATGACTTCTAAGAATGGAACTGGCCATTGTAGGCTTAAATCCACATAAATGATGAGGATGATGATGATTTGGTATTAAGTAGAATTTATGTTCTACTTGCATAAAATGACAATGTCACCATGCTATTTTATCCTTTATATCAGTGTCAGATATAAAGCATAAATTGATGAAACTATAAAACTCTGGTGCCTGTTTTAATAAACAGGAGTTTTATTCAATAATTAGATGTCATATGAAGGTACTGACGAGTTCCAGCTAAACAAAAAGTCTAACAGAAATAATGAAAAATGTGTCACACAATTGTCATTGAAATTTTTATAATCATTCAGAATGCTAAAGTTAACCACCCAAATGGTCACATGATTATATCAAAACCATATGCATATTCATTTTATTTCAAGGTATTCAAATGATATTTACTTCAATGGACTTTGCGATGTAATTATTGATGTGCATCAAGGCCAATACAGTGGTTTTAATGGGAATAAATATATAAAAGTTAAATATGTTTACTAGAAGGAAAAAAATTGTTTTGAAATAAAGAAGATTCACAATTACTATATTTTAATTTAGAGTTTACTTACCTTGCCAGAATGAAAGAAAAATAACAGACTTAATAGTACAGAATTTCCAAACTGGCTCATATGGGCAAAGTAAATCTTTGGTAGCAAAATAGAAAAGTACTAATCCATAAAGAGCAAGAGTAACACTAATGTTGTAGATAATGGTGATGTAAAGATATCCACTGTCAGGCCTGAAATGCAATAAATCAATGTCATAAAAATTAAAAAAATAAATAAATAAAAAAGAAGATGAAATACATTATAAGAAGCACTTTTTTTTTAATTTCTTTTTTTTTTTTTTTTTTTTTTTCTCAAATCCGATGTATAGCTGACTCATAGGGAACAGAGGAACAGCTGCTATTATGGATAGTTTACTATAGTACATTTCCTTTAAAATGGTAGATCATGGAATTTTAGATATTGGAATTTTTTAGGCAGTTTGCATTGCAGATAACTTTCTTCACTATAGCTCAAGTCTTCACAGGAACAATGCTGAAATTCACTACAGCAAACTATCTCCTATAACAAACTATTTTTTATCCTTACAAGTTCAGTAAGAGTCAATGATGACAATAAGCATTGCTAAAGCTTCAAGTTTAAATAAAACAATACATTACAATAACAATGAAAGGTATGAAGTGACAGCATTAGATAAATACTTTAATAATAATAATAATACTACCTCCAATCACCATCTGAATACTTGTGAAGAGGTTGAAGTATCAGGATAACAACAGACATCAATGGCTTCACTGCACAGAACTGAAGAGTGGCCTAACAGAAATAATGAGACTTGTAAGAGGAGATAACAATAATGTAACAAACAAAATAGACATACCTTGCCACATGTTCGGAATGCATTTCCAAAAACTCAAGCATATTGCAAGACAAGTTTTTTCTTAAGTGGAATGTTACAAATAGGTGATATGGTCATAAAGTTAGCAAAAACTAGGACCATTCACAAAATACAGTCTGAAATATGCCTATGCTTATTAATGAATGAACACCAGTTTTTGATCAATAATGGTTTTTATTAAGAATGACTAACAGAAGATACAGAAAAATAAAATGAATGAACAATCATCTTATAAAATAACCAACCGTCTAAATTACACAAATAATTGTAATAATCGCCTTGTGTGACATCTATTGCATAGGAAGGCAGCTGAGATTAGTGTTGATATTGGATCCTGTATTGAACAAGATTTTTGAAACACTTTTGGTTGATGCAGTAATGACATTCTTTCTGCTAGCCGCATGTTATGTTAACTACTTAAATCTTTAATGAAGAGCCCTACCTCAATGTTATTTGAGCAATTTGCTGATTTGGTTGGCTGAGTGGATAATGTTTCTAAACAAAAGGCTGTGTTTGGAGGGAGGCCAGAAGTGACTCAAAATAGTACCGTGTTCGGTTTCTAGAGCAGAACAGAGTATTTAACCCTTAGCTCACCTGAGTTATTAAAAACCAAAATACATAATTAGTTTACACCTTTTGTGGATGGCATTTTTTTTCACATTAAAAACACATGATCTTTTTCGACATCTCACTAGTTACTTCCCAAGTTGTTCACTGGAAATGAGTACCAAGCAAACAGAATTTCTTCAGCATACCAGCGAAGTCTACAAGTATTATTATCAAGGTCCAGGGCCGCCACCCCTAGGCAAGCACTATTTTGCTGCCCTAAAATTCAAGAAAAAAAAAATAGTGTTTTTATGGTTTAGATACAATTTTTTCTAGTTTTTGCCACCCTCCAAACTTCCTGCTCCTAGGCACTACTTTAGTGCATAGTGGGTTACAATAGCCCTGTGAAGGCTATATTTTCAATGGCAAATGAAATATATATCAATGGTTGAAAGGATTTCTACTTACAGGATAAATTACACTTAAACAGATTTAAGAGTTAGATACCTGGAGAAATTGTTATTCAATTAAAGAGTGAAGATAAATAGTTAGGAACTAGATGTCACCAGTTGTTGTGTCAGTGGTGGATAAGAACTTGGATATGCACATTAAGGTGGGGGGAACTAAATTGTGACTAAATTGAAACTAAATTGTGACTAATGACACGCACGCACGCGCACACAAAGAGAGAGAGAATTTTTAATAAGTATGATTCCCAATAACATTAGGACTAAATTTGTCAGACAATAAAAGCAATGTTGTTGGAAGTTTTTCCACTTGGTTATAATATAAATTAAAAGTGTGAGCAAACAAAGTTTGTGCCTGAAAATATCTTCAGAACTGAGGTAAGGTAGTACAACACCGGGCAACTCGCAGCAAAGGTGGATCAAGCTCTCAACTCCTTGTCTCAGTATCTCCCATAATGCACAGCACATCTCCTTGCAGACATGTATATTGCTATGCATTAAGGGAAGGGCCACTACCCATACTGGTTTCGACCTTTATTGAGGTCTCGTCAATGGGAGCCAGGCCCAGAGTGGAGATACTAAGGCAGAAGCAATAGGAGAGGTCATCCTTACCTATAGGAGTTGCCAAAAGGTGTGCCACCTTATTATAATTTAAAATTATATGCTTGGTTTAATCCTTTATCCAAGTGTAAGCAAACAAGTTTGCACCTGTACTATTTTCAAGACTGAGGCAACTCATAAAGAAGCTAATGACTTCACATCACTTGCCTTAGTATCCCATAATGCAAAGCACATCTTGGACATGTATAATGCTATGCATTATGGGAAGGGTCGCTACCCAGACCAGTTTCGACATTTATTGAGGTCTCATCAGTGGGAGTCAGACCTAGAAGTGATACAAAAATTGAAGTAATGCAGAAGTCATATTTTCATAAATGAGTAGCCAAAAGGTGTCACATTTTATTATTAAAATACTCTAGTTTAGAGAAAGTTGCCCACTTGGTTATATTATAAATTAAAGATACCAAGAAATTATATGCTTGGTTTAATCCTTTATTCAAGTGTAAGTAAACAAGTTTACACCTAAACTATTTCTGGATCTGGCTCCCACTGATAAGACTTAATGAGACGATGAGACTCAAAGGTTCAAAACCGGTCTAGATAGTGACCCTTCCCATAATGCATAGCATTATACATGTCTGCACTTTATACAAGTTGTCCGAGGCCTGAAAATAGTTCAGATACAAACTTGTTTGCTTATACTTTATTTAGGAATGTAGTATTTTAAACACTGAATATATAAAAGCTAAACTAGATAAAAAAAAAACCACTTGCTTTGCTGACCATCTTGACTAAAAATCGTAGCTGAAATGTTTTACTTGTTCTACAGGTTCTCTATTCACAATGCAGTTAATATTTTCAATGCTTTTGCCTATTTTCATTGTTTTTGTCTTGTTATTGCTTTCATACCATGTCTATTACAACAGTTATACAATTTAGTCAGGGAATCTTGCAGACTTGTAGCAGATTTATTTAGAAGTATAACATCATCCGCATAAGGCAAAGAGCTGAGATTAATATTTCCAATTTTGATATCAGGTTTAATACCACTTGACTTCATAATACCACTATGCTATAATGTGATCCATATAGATAATGAATAGCAGAAGTGACAATGTACATACTTGTACATTATCACCTCTACTATTCACACTAGACTGACACCAGATTTAATATTAAACCATCTTCCTGTACTCCCTTCAATTCTAACTGCTAACTTACAACTCAAATAAATAAACTGATGCCATATAACTGTAGCGTTTTGAATAGCTTTTTCTCTTGGCACCTTGTCATATGCTTTTTCCAGATCTACAAAACTTAACTACAGATCTAAGTTATATTCCCATGATTTGTCAACTTCCAACTTAATTTCACATTTCGTGAGAAAAAAAAGAAGAAGAAAAGATTAACTCAGAGACATTAATGTTCTTCATTTTGAAGTCAAGAAATGTAAATCTAAATATTATGAATCAACTTGATGACACTGAATAATATCAAAATTTAGTTGGAGGGAAAAATGGGAAGGGGCAGAAATAAATGAAGAAACTATTATCATGTAAATTATACTTGAGAGAAAATTATATTTTTGTTTAATCCTTTATACATATTTAAACAACCAAAGTTTGCACACTAAGTATTTTCGTAACCAGGTAACTTTTACATATTAAGGTAACTGATGTGAAGTTAACAGTGTCCATATACAAGTAGTCTAGCTGTAAACATATTTCACATGCAAACTATGTTTGCTTATACCCAGATCAAGGATTAAACAATATAATTTCTTTTAAATTATATTAAAGATGTACCAGTTACACTTCACTAATCATAACTCCATTCCGCATTGCATCATTAAACATATAAGGATTCCATAGTCCAGTTAAACAATAAACAAGAAGCCATATAGAAACTTATGCTAACACATTAAGATTAAGTTGTTTCTCCAGAAAACATACTTCTGCAGATATAAAAACCCTAACAGACAGATACCCTCTGATAAGACTTAATGAGACAAAGGTCTATAGCAGGAGTAGAGATTCTATCCCCCCCCCCCCAAATGATCTCCTTGGGACATAAGGACCAGTTTTGACAATAGCTTGAAAATACCACGGATGTGTAATAATGTTTATAAATGTATATGCTCTATCCAATGGAACATTTAGACAAAGATTATTTCAGTAATTGCAGCCATACTTATATGGAGCCCATTACATCATAGCAGCTAGAGATTGGAACTGTATTATTGAAAATCTCATGTTAAACAAAATAGGACACTCCAGAAGTGGAAAAGCAGGATATGCACAGTTAAAAATATATCCTGACAATGATCAACTAGCAAACACATGGAAGATTCACAATCCTAATGTCTAGACTTACACCTACATTAATCAAGGTATTGGTGCTTGATTGAATTTCTCTCTCTTCTTCCCATATTCAGTCAACTTAAATTTCACTAAATGGAACAAGCAGAGGTCAGTTCTGAACCACAGAGACGTCGCCACCAAATTTCCCACTGGTCTTTTCAAACAAACTCCAGATCCTCTACTCAAACTGGAATAATATTACCTGGAACTTGAATACATGATCATAATTCAAAGAAACAGTCAAACAGAATAATTGACCAGGGAAAGGAACAAGCAAATAGTTCTTCAGCTGCATTCTGAAATAAACAGTTTATTAAATTTTGCAAAGAAAGGACTATCACCCAAATCTGTTGATGGTGAAGATATGTCCATCATGTAAGATACCCTCGACTTGTAGAAAGTTTCTCCACTTGGTTATACATTAAATTAAACATGCCAAGAAATTATATTCTTGTTTAATCCTTTATTCAAGTGTAAGCAAAAAAAGTTTGTGAGTGAAGTATCTTCACTAGTAGGCTACTTGTATATAGAGGCCAATGACTTTACATTAGTATCCCATACTAATGGGAAGACACACACCCTTTCAGATGTGAATAATGTTATGCATTATGAGATCGGCCACCACCCAGACCGAGAACAGCTTGTTCAAACCAGCCAAATTCCAAAAACTTGGAAGAGATGACCTTTAAAAGGCCACTGTCCATAATCTGCAAACTCTTCAGTGCTCCAAAAGAGGTCATTGTTGAAGTTGTTGTGGGAGCCAGACCCAGAAGAAATACCAAGGTTGAAGTAATGCAGAAGTCGTATACTGTATCTCCCATATACAATTAGTGAAAAGGTAACATCTTATTACAATACTCCGAATTAGAGCTAGTTATTGACAGTTTTTACACTTGGTTATGCATTAAATCAAAGATACCAAGAAATTATATTCTTGTTTAATCCTTTATCCAAGTGTAAGCAAACAAAGTTTGACTACTGATTGCATTAGTAGTCTTCATCATTAGACTACTAATGCAATCAATGTGAAGTCATTAGCCTCTATATACAAGGAGCCTAGTATAAGTATATCCAAGTGTGCACACTTACATGCATGCAAGTCAACAAACTTTGTTGACTTACACTTGGATAAAGGATTAAAGAAGAATAAATTTCTTGGCATCTTTAATTTGATGTATAACCAAAAGGGAAAAATTTCAACAACTAGCTCTAATTGAGAGTATTTTAATAATAAGATGTTACACCTATTCACTACTTGTATATGAGAGAATTAGAGCCAGACAAGTGGTCTGGCTCCCACTTGTGAGATCTTCTCATAATGCATAGCATCATTTACACCTGAAAGAATGTGTGACTTGCATTATGGGATACTAAGGCAATTGATGTGAGGTTATTAGCCTCTATATACAAATAGTCTAGTCATGAAGTTACTCCATGTGCAAAGCAAACTTTGCTTATGCTTGGATAAATTATTAAACAGGAATATAATATAACTTTTGGCATCTTTAATTCTTTTCTTTCAAAAAAAAAATGAAGTATATTTGAAAACAATAACACTGGGGAAACTACAACTCTTGAAACATTAATGCCTTTACAGTTCAAATCCAAGATGAACTCAACAGGCCTATTACAGCAGCTAAAGTAACTATAGCCTATAAAGAATGCCAGACAAGAAAATCTCAGGGATAGAACTTCGCAAAGAGGCCTGGGATTTTATTCTTCTAATTACTCTTAATTCAATTCTTTTTATTCTTTAGTTGCACTCTTTAATTCTCTCTACAAGTTACAAACTAAGTGAATTTGTAGCAGGCCATACTGTTCTTATTCAAAAGCATAATAGAGATATCTTAACGGTAGAAGCCTGTTTATCTAATACTCACTATGAGATATTAACAACAGGCTTAAAGGAGGAATGAAATACATAATCAAAAGCACGTAGATGTATGGAGTTCTAGACTGAGCAGAAATATTTAATCCGTTTCTATGTGATCTATTTTGCCTAGTTAACATGAAAAAGTAGCCAATGGCAGCATTCTCAGTAGATCTTACTCAAGCATTTGATAATGTCCAGCATCCATTTCTTTTCCACATCCTCCAGTAAACTGAAGTCAGCAAAAGGCTGCTATTCATCATTAAAGGAAGCTATGACAATCCAACTACCTGTCTTTTAGTTAATGGAGTCCTATGAGACTTAGTCAAAATTCAAAAAGGAGTCAAGCAAGGCCTTTTAGTTCCTTCTCTTTGCATTGGTACTGGAACTTTTTTTTGCAGGAAGTTGACAATTTGTATGCAAAGGTTAACAGTTCACTACACTATGAAGAGAAAATGAAATATTGGCACATGTAGATGATGTGGTAAGCTTTGGCAGATAACCATTCAAAATCAGTGGACTAATTACCAATGCTGATGAGACAAAATTAAGTTTTTGGAAGATAGGATCTTGGAGACACTCTCTTTGGACTAATCCCCTAAGATAGATGCTCCCACAATACTTGAAATTTCTTTCCCTGCAATATTACCAGTTCAAAAACTTCTTATACACAAAAGCAATGAAACATTAGAAGACTGGAAAACTGGACAACTCCCCTTTTCTTCTCAAGTCACAGTACTTAAAACCATAATCTTCTCTTGTCAGTACGCTATATATTAAATATTACAAATATTATAGAAGCTAAAGAAAAACAGTAACATTTTTTTTGTTGTTGTGCAGCTGATACCAGGAAGTTAAAAAAAATTCCTCCAACTATCAAAGAAGCATGGAGGCTTAGGACTTCCAGTATTAAAATTCTGCTATTTATTATTATTATGTGACACTCACAGGGAGTCAAAGAACTCATAATAGGAGAGCATTCTACTCTGCTAAATACATCTCACCCTCTCCACTACTACAACATTACTATCATCAACTGCCCATCACCATTGACAACAGTATTTTTCATCTGTAAATAGAATGTGCTCTGAAGGTCAATTTGTCTATATGCAGGATGAGAAACCTGAGTTTCCAAGAGAAAAAATCTGCTACCTCCTATGAGATTGGCTAACTCACCTTCAATTGAAAAAGTCCATATAAGGATTGCCCTCATCATGACGAGAATTGAACTTGGGTCTTTTTCAATCGAAGGGTGCAATGTTGCATTGTTCTTCCAATTGCTCTACAGAGGCAACAGAGCAATAAATCCTCAAAAATCAAAATATTGTAGATTGATCATATATGTGCAGACCTTTTCAACTACTATTCCCACTATTTAGGATAAATGATTACATTGGCCCAAGAGCCAAGACTGTTCTTGAATACTGAATAGCATTCTGTGCTTAAACACAGCATTCTGGCATTGATCTTTCCATTAATAACAGCAGAACTTGGTACAAGGAAATCTGTAACCTTTTCCGTCACGAACTTCCACAGATAGTACTGACAATGCCACTCTTTAATAACATCATGAAATTCCTGCCATGTGCTCTCAAGGGGTGTACAGGATATGATAGTACTACATGAAAAATTTACATCATTACTAACTTCCTATCTACAATTTTTCACCTGATTAGTCTGTTACCTGTCAAGACTCCAACATTATGAGATCTTATAAAGCACTTTTTACTGTATCAATCCACCTATAACTTGGTCATCCTCTGGATCTTTTTCCTGTTAACCTGCAGAGAACACTTGTTTTATTAATCTTTTCTCTCCCATTCTGCTTAAGTGACCATACCGCCTGAGATTAGCTCTGCTAATGCATTCCTGGATGCTGACAATGTAAAGTTCTTTCCTTAATATCCTCATTTTTCATATGATATTGCCAGTGTTGCCATCTGTTCATGCTCCTAATATTTCTCAGGACTCTCATATCTGTGGTCTTTAGTCTATGGTCAAGTGTTTTACTTCTGACCCAGCTTTCAGATCCATAAGTTAAAACTGGTTTGAAGACTGTTTTGTATACAGCTAATATAGACTAGAAATTTTGACTAATTTCTCTCTTATTTATATTAAATTTATTCAATTAACTTCCTACCATACCAGTTTTGTTGATTCTGTTGTTTATTTCATTATTTAATTTACCATCTTCACCTAAAAATCATTAAGTAGCTGAAACGTTTTACTTGTTCTATAGGTTATCTATTCACAATGCAGTTGATTTCAATGCTTCTGCCTATTTTCATTGTCTTTGTCTTGTTATTGCTGACCTTCATACCATATCTATTACAACAGTAATTCAATTTAGTCAGAGAATTTTGCAGTGGATTTATTTAGAAGTATAACATTATCCACATAAAGTAAAGAGCTGAGATTAATATTTCCAATTTTGATATCATGTTTAATACCACTTTCCTTCATAATGTGATCCATAACAGAGGGGATAATGTACATCCTTGTCTTATACTAGATTTAACATTAAACTATCTTCCTGTACTTCCTTCAATTCTAACTGCTGACTTACAACTCAAATAAAGACTAAGTATTACTTGATATAATGTCCAATTAATATCATACAACTGTAGCGTTTTGAATAGTTTTTCCTGTTGGCACCTTGTCATATGCCTTTTCCAGATCTACAAAACTTAAATACAGATCTTTGTTATATACCCAAGGTTTCTCAAACTATTTGTCCTGAAGTGAAAATCTGATCCTGACAGCCTCTATTTGGCCTGAATCCAGCTTGTTCTTCCACAATCCTTCTCAAGTATACTTGCATAGTTCTTACCAGGAACACTCAGTAGAGAAATATCTTTATTCTCACATTCAGTTTTATTTCCCTTTTTATATATGAATACTATGAGAGCTCTACTCCAATCATCCGTTTGTCCCTCTGTCCAGGCCTTCTGAACTATGCAGTGCAGCCACTGTAAGACTTTTATACCTCCATACTTGAGCATTTCTGGTCGAATACCATCTGTTCCTGCTGCCTTTCCACATTTCAGGCCTTTGATGGCTTCTTCTACTTCAAGTATGGATATGTATTCCTGATTGCATCCCTGTTGAGTGTTTTTTTTACAACTGTGCTATCACTGCTTGTTTCATTTAGCAATTTTTTGAAGTAATTACTCCATACTTCAAGGATATCTTTTTCTCCAGTTTTCATGTCACCTTTATCATCTCTAATTCCTTTTACAGCACTCTTTCCTCCATAACTTACTTCCAAAAGACACCCTAACAAGAGAAATCTTGCTTGGAGAATTGCATATGGTAGTCTTCCAGTAAATGTAGGTATTTTAATATTGGAGATCCAACCTGTAACAAATGTTACAGATTGGAAACAGTAGAACATTCATTCCATAGCTATTCTCGTTGGACATTCCATTACTTACAAAAGAAGAGCCCCCCCTCCCCAATACATCCCACTCGGCAATGGAAGAAAATTTTGATTTTTATAATTAATGAGTTAAATTATTATTTATGGAAATTTAGGAAAAAAACATGGCTTTGAAAAGCATCAATATGACATGTAAATTATTCACACAATATAGTATTAAAGAAATGTTAGTGTTCGGTCTAACGATTTTTATAATTAGAAAGAAGCATTCTAGGAAATATCAAATTTTTGGTTAGGTGGTTTAGATAACCTGCATTATGCAATATTAACCCCAGGTAGGGAGATAAAGTTCTGTATATTTTTATCACGAGAAGTTTTTTTTACATGGTTCCATCCTACTAGTTCACTGTGGTCTTGTGGTCAACTGCAGAGACTGGAGAGCGATCCCAGGAAAAGAAAGCCAATTCAAGACGGTTAACTTAGATTCAACTAATGACATGGATACCAGTCAGCTTGTTCAGCTGCATGAGACTAATAATAACAAAAAAAATAGCCTTTGGTTACATATGATATCAAAGACATCAGGCATTTATCTCTCTCTCTCTTCTTTATCCTAATACCATCAGGCTCTGTTGCACTCCTAAACTACTCTAGGCCTATGATGAACATCCCCTTTTCACCTGAAGAATATAATTTCTTGTCAAGTATAATTTATCTTGTAACCAAGTGAAAAGACAATTTCTACAAATATCTCTGATCCAGAGTCTAATAATAAGATGATTATTACTTTTTTTTTTTCTATAGGAAACATATGACTTCTGTATTTATTCAACCTTGGTATCGTCCTAGGTCTGTCTCCCACTGATGAGAACTGGAAGGTTGAAACCAGTCTAGATAGTGATACTTCCCATGATGCATAGGAATAAATACATGTCCAAAAGGATGTGTTTTGCATTAATGGATACTAAGGCAAATGATGTGAAGGAAACAGTATCTATATACAAGTAGCCTAGTTGTGAAACTTCATGTATAAACTTTGCATCTACTTGGACAAAACATTAAATTTTTGAAGAGCTGCAGGTTGTAGTTGTCAGGGAATACTTCTTGAGGAAGGCTGTTCCAGAGTAGAGAGGTGGACGGAATAAAAGAGGATGAATAGAAGCAGGTTTGGAGTGTTTGCACAGTAAAGGGGTGCTGGGCAGCTTCAGCTCCTGTATCAATAGGTGAAACAAAGTGGAGGAATGATGGTTGCCAATTCACTGACAAGGCTGTTTTATTGGCATTGAACATAATAAGGTTGTCTTTTTGCCATTGAAGGATGGTATGTAGATCAACTCTAAATGCATCTTTCTCCCTCCTTCAAATACTGATATTACATCAAATGCTGGAATTGTGTAATAATTTTCCTTTACTGTTTATAGAGTGAATAGAGAATGTCTATTTTTAGGTCCTAAAAGAAAATCTGTTTAGTCTGTATGCTTATTAAAATGTTTCGTATGACTACTCCCCATGGAAAGTTACATCTTGCAGCATTCATTTGCACATCTGAGATAAGTTTGCATTTCACAAGTATATTGAAAATTATAAAAATGTCAGGCTCATTAAGGAGTTACATAATAGTTACACGATTTTTATAGTAAATGTTTCTTTTCATGGCACCACTTTCATTTTAAATTACTAGTGTGTGAGAGAATCACTCTTGTATATCCCTATACCAGAAGATTCTAGAGAATGATTTGCTTTCCCCAACCTAGAAAACTCAAATCAATGTTTTAGAACAGTGCTTCCCAAACTTCTGGATGTCAGGGTCCCCTTTGCAAAAATTAAAATATTTCATGGCCCCCCCTCGAAAAAAAATCATAATAGAGAGATATATTATTATAATATTTATTGTATTTATATTCAATACAAAACATACATAGCGAATATTGCAAAAATCAAATGCATGTATTACATTTTTTGCCTCTTACCGTTTGGTTCTGAAGACGATGCGGGCTGTTCTGGTAAAATATGAAATACTGTCTTTTTTTTTTGAGTCTGTTTCTGCTTCTTCTGATTGTTCGCGGGATTTTTTTTTATTTTTTATCAGCCACTTCTCCATCTCAGGGTTAAATTTTTTAACGTAGAATAGATCAAATAATATCACCACTTACCGATACTGGCACACCACAGACTGATAACATGAAATTAGTGAATATTACCTGAATAAGGGAATCCCCGGACCAGGAACATTTTTCTCTTTTGTGACTTTTCTCCCTTTAAAGAATTAATCCTAACGCGAAATAGACAGCAAAGGAAGGTTATTAAAACATGCATATGATTGGTGCGGTATTAACAAAAGATCGCGCAACCGAAAGATAAAAGCATAGCTGACAATTGAGTTGAAATGCTAACTCTCTTCAACCGAATTCCATATGTAAAACTGCCATAACATTCATTATATATATATATTACTTAGTTTTAACACTTTTACGAATTTTAACACGTTCAGTTGAATTTTATTGCTGCCTTGGGAAATCGAACTCACACACACATCTAATTAATAACAATAGTTTTTAGTTAGATACTGTGTTTGCCCATGCAACATATGGTTTTGTTTCAGTCTATGTCCCCTCACATGTCCCCTCATACAGCAAAGTTTCTGTATGAGGGGACATGTGATTCATTAATTAGTGTGTTTTTTTATCCCAGTTGTCTCTAATTGCACTATTTGTTGAGAAATATATTACACAGACTCCTCATACCTTATTCACTGGCATAATAAAAGTACTTGTTTTTATTGCCTCTGCAGTATAGTGGTTGTTAGGGAGGGGTGTTGTTTACCACTGCAAGCGAGTTACTATCTCCCTACATGAACTTGTTTAAGCTTTTTTTCAAGTGTGAAGTATATGCGAAACTTTTATTGGTAACAGAAAATTAACTCGGATGACAGTGATAATATAAAACGAGTTTTGATGTGTATATAAAGTCAATATCAACAGTCCCTGATTACGAACTCCTGATGAAAGGGACAGGAAGATTTGGAGCTTCCCTGGAGAGCATTCGAAGTAAATACAATTAACCACTGCTTTGAAATTAAACATATGAATAAACAATATTTACTAATATTCATTAAGCGCCGAAATACGCAGGAAGCAAAGTTTGTGAACCAACACCAATGTGTGAATTTTTGCATTAAAATATAAAAAATAACAAAAAAGAAATAATAAATAATAAAAGTTAAATAAGTTTCTTTTAAAATAAAAAAATCTACTTAGTCTTTAATTTAAATTTATTTTCATTATTTCACGGCCCCCAAGGGGGCCGCGGCTCACAGTTTGGGAAGCGCTGTTTTAGAATCTCATCTGTATAGGTAGAAATCCTACATATGATAAAGAAAGTAGTCAAAGCCATTCACAAGTTAACTATGATTTATTTTTGGAAATCTTTTAAAAACTGTCAAATTCCTCAATATAAATGAAATATTTATTGCTCCTAAACTGTATTGTAGATCTTTTCTCTTATGAATAGTTTTGTGTTTTTTATAACCCTTTCTTCTGTTTTAACTGGAAATTAAACTTTAGCTCAGCAAAAAAAAGTATGTTTTAAATATCCTATTATTTTCAAGAATTATGCTATAAACAAGCCGGAGTGATTCTAAATCTCACGTACTAAACTTAATGTGGTGCGTTTTCATTCCGCCACTAATTAAGCCAACTGTTATCTGTCTGCATTAATAGTAGTACAAAATTCCCTCCCTATTTAATGTTTCTCTAAAGCAAGTAACTCATATTAACTCATTACTTATATTTTCAGAGATACAAACCTGATATTGAAATATCATTATGGTATATGTATGCACGTTGAGCTGAAAGGTATGGCACCTCTTGCTTGCCAATTTCTGCCTGTTATTTATACAGTAAGGAATATATGTGTGTGTGTACACCATGTATGAATTTAGATTACAAAACGAGTACTCTGTTTATACAAAACTAAGGGATCCAATTTGGTGTACCTGTAAATATAATATAAACTTCCTACTTTTCACAAGTGGAACACACCTAGCTGTTGCTACAAGAAAATATCTACATTTTCACTCTTACCATCCATTCAATAATTAAAAAAAAATTGTCATACACACTCAATTCCTTAATGCATTCCAATGTGATCCTAGAAGAGAACAGTGATGGTAAGATCCTCAACCACAGATTAAAAAATGTAGTTAGCCTAACAAACTGAATACATTATCTTTTGTTACATCAAACAGTTAAGTGGGCCATTAAAAACCTTTAAGATATATATACCAGAAACCCTCTTCTCTTTCCAAATTAAAACAATTACTAATGTTCAAGTCTTTTCCATTCATCAAAAATGCATATCAACTTAAAACTTTAGCTTATTTGGTGTCATGTCATAATTGCAAGGCAAACGATATGGAAGGAAAATAGACTTGCTTGTTCTTTCCTTTCAAAAACAAAATAGCACAAAAGTAGTAAAGTAATGAATATCATCAAAATATTCAGAGTAGTTAAACATTATAGTGAATGCTATAAATCTAACCATTGAAAAAAAATCAACTCAAATTCATCTTAATATCAACAATAAGCAACAGGCAACTAACTTCATTACATCCAACACTCTTATCTCTGCTGGTTCATCTTTCTAAATATCATAAATCATTCTCTGGGTTGTCTTTGTCACTCTCCTCTGAATTTTAAATTTCTATCTAACCAAGATCCCTTTACTTCCCCCAATTCTTCCAGTATAACTCCACCAAGTAAGTATGAAGCATCCCGTCTGTGGATCTTGAATTTCAAAACCTTACATTAGCTGCATTCATAACATCATCATCATCATAATGCTAATTGTGGATATAGACCATATTGATCTGTTTCAGTCTAATTATCCATCTAATATCCTCTTTTGAGGTCTACCTGGCCAATATTTCCAGTTTAGATTTCTTTGAGACTTGAAAGTAATGTGTTTCCTATGTCAAGTTACTAGCATAACAATAGATATCCTCCTAGTAGTGGGACTGCCACCTTAGGACATTTTTTTTTGTATTTTTTTTTTTTTTTAGTAGATAGTGGAAACTACAGTTTGAGAGGAAAGGGTTACACTCTTGCCCTACAGTTGCTCTAATAGCACTTGGGGGTTGGGAGGGAGAAGTAAGAGAGATAGTAGAGGAAAGAAGAGTAGAAGACCATTCCACACACGATGACATGTGTAGAATAATGTATCACATGTTCTATATATATATACAAACATCTCACATTTGTACATATGTTTAGTTCTGTGTGCTCATAACATGTCTATATTAAGAAAATCACTTGGCACAATGTTTTCCGTGTTTTTTAAGATAGCTAGCAGACATAATATACCAAGTGTATATTGTAGGAAGTAAGATGGATCTAGCTCAGGTTTGCCATGCTCGTACTCACCAATGTGAGCCTCTGAGATGTATCAGCAGATTATCATTACTATTTTTGGTAACCTCCATGGAGTCAGACTTGTTGTGGAAGGTCCACTCAACCAACAACATGAGCATTAAACTGACAAATCATCCCCCCCCCACACACACATCCACAAACTATTCAAATCATCCCAAAGGGTCAAAAACAGCATCAGAACTATTCTGATGTTCAGTGACAACATTATTGACATAAAGACTGAACAGTAATGGTATCAATTGTGATTGTCTGCAGAAAGTGGTGGTGGTGGGCGGTAGATGGCATTAGTGTAGTTGCAGTTAGAATGAGCTGTAGAGTAGGTGTGCCCTCCCTCGATGAGTCTTTGGACTCCCTGGAGGTGTCATATAATAATAATAACAACAACAACAACAAACCCTGTGGAACTCCACTTATAACCTTCTTACTCTGTGATACTGCTCCGCCATATAATATTCTCAGAAAGCTAGTTACTAATTCAATCCACTAATCTGATATTTCCACATGCTGCAACTTAAAAACTAACTGGTTATGTAGCACCATGTCAAATACCTTTGATAAACACAAAAATATTAGTGTATACCCTAATCTCATAATCTGCTCTTGTTACGTCATTATAAAGGGAAATCAGATTATGCCCCTTAACAAAGTTATGCTGACCTACATAAATGATATTTCATTGATCTGCCCAATTCTTATGTCAGTTCTTAAACTTTTCCAAAATCTTAACAACCACAGAAGAAATATTTAAAATAAAGAGCCAATAGGCTTCATTTCGGCGATGTAAACATTATTTAAATTAAGGGTATATTAAATCCCACATTGTTTCAAAACCGAATAAGAAACTCAAAGATCGGAATCAAAGAGTTTCATGCCAAATATAGTAACTATAAAAGTATCGACGACTACTAGTGTAAGCTAAAGCACGTAGTCCAAGTACGTAGTACAAACTAGGGCAACTCATAGCAAAGGTGGAGAAAGTTCTGATCGCTATTCTTAATATTTACCATAATGTAAAACCCATCTCCTAGGAGTTGTATGATGTTATACATTATGGTGGGAGGTCACTACCCAGACCGGTTTTCGATCCTTATTGAAATCTCATCGGTGAGTAGCTAGACCAAAAATAATACTAAGGTATAGTGAAAATAACTTATATACTCTTTATTTACCATAATGTATAACATCATACTTCTCCTAGGAGATGGGTTTTACATTATTGTAAATATTAAGAATAGCGATCAGAACTTTCTCCACCTTTGCTACGAGTTGCCCTAGTTTGTACTACGTACTTGGACTACGTGCTTTAGCTTACGCTAGTAGTCGTCGATACTTTTATAGTTACTATATTTGGCATGAAACTCTTTGATTCCGATCTTTGAGTTTCTTATTCGGTTTTGAAACAATGCGGGATTTAATATCCCATTAATTTAAATAATGTTTACATCGTCGAAATGAAGCCTATTGGCTCTTTATTTTAAATAATTTATGGGTACCTTTTTGACAACTCGTATAGCAGAGTATATAAGTTCTTTTCGCTATACCCTTAATATTATTTTTGGTCTAGCTACTCACTGATGAGATCTCAATAAAGATCGAAACTGGTCTGGGTAGTGACCTTCCACCATAATGTATAACATCATACATCTCCTAGGAGATGGGTTTTACATTATGGTAAATACTAAGAATAGAGATCAGAACTTCCTCCACCTTTGCTATGAGTTGCCCTAGTTTGTACTACGTGCTTTAGCTTATGCTAGTAGTCGTCGATACTTTTATAGTTACTACATTCGGCATGAAACGCTTTGATTCTGATCTTTGAGTTTCTTATTCGGTTTTGAAACAATGTGGGATTTAATATCCCCTTAATTTAAACAGAAGAAATGGTCTGCTATCTTGGTTCTACCACCACTCTTTATGCAATGGTGTTATCTCGTTCTTTCTACACCTCTCAGGAACTTTTCCCAATTGCAAAATTTTCATTAAACAGCCAAGCTAGTGATATGGTTAGTTCCTTAGCATTCTTTTAAGACAAATGACAAAATCCTATTTAGTTCCCCTTACCATTTCCAACCAGCAAAGTAATCCATCCACAATCATTTGTTCTCAATATTAGTCACACAGTGAAAAAAATCTCCTCGGGAATTTCCTTGGATACAGTGCTAGTGCTCTCATATTCTCTTCTTATTATATTAGTCACCTACCTGGTCTGTGTCTTATATTTCTCATGTAAGTATTCTCTGCCTCTTTCTTTGTGTCCTTCATAACCCCTTTTTCATATGCAATTTTTGATTCTCTAGTCATCAATTTTAATTTCAAACAACTTTATCTTCTTCATCACCCACAGTATACAATCTGCAACTGCTGTCAACATCTTACCTATCTCCCATATACTTTCTTTCTTCCAGACCGTTCTTCCTTCAAATTGTTTCATCCACTGTACTGTTCCAAGCTGGTTTCTGAGTATTATAGTTATCTGTTTTACAATTCCACATAAATTCCTTCCATCATGATACTTCTGTATTCCTATTCATCATGCAAGTCAGGACTACATAGCCTCAGCAACTGGAGACAAGTATGGCATCAGTCACAATCAGATCCCGTGATGCCATGAACAAAGTGTAAAACTTGATCCTCACGTTCCCTCCACCACGATGCTTACAACAGTTGTACTTCAGGAAGTCCAAAAATTCAGTTCCCCAAAGTAATGTATGCTGCTTACTCTGAATTCCTTCTTCATGAATGATGGAAATCACGTCACTATTTCTGACATTCTGGAAACTTCAAAATTATGAAATAAGTCCTATCATTAGAACTCTGCTCCCAACTCCTGATCTGTTCTCCCGAAAATAAAGAAAAGTTGTATTCTTCAATGAATGTCTACTTTCATTCTTCTCTTTTGTGCTCCTTAATTTCTTTTCTATCTCACAATCATTTCGTTTGTCCTCAAGAAATTTAACGACTTTATTCTTCTTTCATGTTCTGCTTTTTTTTTTAATAAAATTTTTTAATTTACAAGTATAATGTTATTAGGCATTATACTTGTTCTGTCCCCACTTCATGTTTAGTTTTCAGGAATTGCTTTCAAACCCTTTTGTTCATTTGGTTTACTTAATCACTATCAGTTACCCTTTTCTACCATAACGTTTCTTTGTACCATATAAGTTATAGGTGTTTTTTGTGTGTGTCCAGTGGAACAACTGTGATAAGCTAATAAATAGTGTTTTACAAATACCAGCTATAAGAGATTGTAAACCTATGGTTCATTAATACTAAGGGTATGCTAAGGGTTATATAATCTGGAAATCATGCCCTAAATCAAACAAATTTTTTCAAGCTACTCGAGGCCTTCAAGAAGTGGGTTTGTAGACTCACACTGAGTAATTACTATTAAGCCTATTACTAACTGACTTCTTCAGTAAGGAAATTCAGCATTTCAATAGGACTGAATGCCCATAACACATAGTAGTGAACCTATAGAACAGAAAATAAATAGTAACTATTCATGTTCAATTTTTTGTGCAATAGGAAATTAAAATTGCAAAGTGACAATAGGTGCTAGGTAAAGATATTATGTGGAACAAGAGAGAAATGAACAAACACTAAGCTTGCAATATATAAGACAGGGTTACAAATAAAACTTCAAAGAATGGAGAATATAAACAGTTCTCAGAAAAATTAAGAGAGTAGTGAACAGACATTATCTCTGAAGATACAGTCTTAATTCAATTACGCTGGACAAAAAAATTTTACAAAAGTCAAGTTTGCACATTAATTTAGTCATTTCTTAAAGATTTTGAAGTGTGGAACATGAATATGACAATGTGAATGCAAAACTAGCTATGGTTTGCGAGAGATCTGCAATAGTTTCTTATAGAGTAACACATACTTATTACATATACCATATTTACATATTATATAAATGTCTGCTTCTATGTCCAACGTTGCTTTGCCTGTCGCTTGTATAGCTGCTCAGGATCATCTCTAGTGAGCATCCAACTGTAGTCAACCAACATGAAAGTGAACCACTTTCCCTAGTATCGTTTCTTCATCATTGCAATTTCCTAATGGAAATGTTCACAGTGCTCATCACTAACCATGCTGCAGTTGTTGGAAAAGAAATCCAAGTGGAAATGGAGGAAGGACATATTGCAGCTGTTTGTGATACAGACACAGCAAGTCCTTCTCATTTTCTGCCCTGACATTTCAAAGGAAGTTGGCTGACACCAGATGAAACGCATCCCAAGCTTTTCTTCTCATCACTCTGTATCAGCTTGTCGAATTTCTTGTCAATGATGAGCTCTTGGATCTGAGGACCCACAATAACTCATTCTTTAATTTTTGCTTCACTGACTGGAGGGAATTTGTCAGCCAGGTACCTGAAAGCTGATCCAGTCTGGTCTATGGCTTTTACAAAGTTTTTTTTTTTTACCAGACCAAGTTTGATGGGTAGGGGTGGTAGAATTTTGTGCATTTTTGCCAATGCTGGGTGTTGCACGTTCTTCTCTCTGACCATCAGCGATTTCCTCACAGGCCAGTCTCTTCACAGTTAAAGTCCTTTCGGCTGTTCTATTCACACAAAAAACAGCAGTACTTTGTATGTTCCAGCTGCAGACCCATCAACACAGACACTACCTTCAAGTCACCAAGTATGACTGGCATCTCTGTATTGAAGACAGTCCAACAACTGTTTTAGGTTTCTCTCATGTAGACAGCATGTCCAACTGAAATGGATGGAAACATGGCCAACATATGGATCATCATTAGATGCCAACATCAGTTGCCCCCTGTCCTCATCGTCCTCTAAATTGATGGAAAATTCTTTTGGAGGTTCGAGAACAGGAAGTCCTTCACCAGGAGGAACTGGTCGAAGAGCAGATGATATATTCGGGTATGCTATTGTCCACTTCTTTTTCCTTGCGATGCCTCTCGAAACAAGTGGTACCATGCAGAAGCAGAAGTCACTTGCATTATGCTTGGCTCCTTCCAAACTATAGGAGCAGCAAATGACTGACACTGCACTGCCTTTCAGCCACTTTGGAAGATTTCTAACACACGTACCACAGCAGATGTGTGGGCTCTTATCCTTGTCCCCAATCTTACATTTGAAATAAAGCTGATAAGATTTTTTTTTTTTTACTAACGGAGTGATGGCCTTTTTCTGGCTTGCAAACATCACAAAAGTTATTTGCACTATTAACACAAGTATGGTGCATCACTACTGCTGAATTTACATTGCCGGGATCACTTATGTAGTACTTATGACACAGGAGTAAATGAGAGCGTAGCCCAGGAAGTCACATAAACACTTGCTCACTCTATGAGACTTCGCTTTATACTAATGATTGCATCATCTTATGACAGCAATGTCATGACTCAACTGCATTACATCAGCCAATGATGCAATAGCTCCTGGGGGTATTGTGCATATGACTGGCTGAAATATGACACAATATGTTGCAATCAGAAGATTGAAATAGTGTTGCCAAATAATACCTATGTATGCAATGCAGACTGAGATGCTCCTAAACAAGAACCAATTGACATTAGTAAAACTTTTTTTAAATAACGAAACCTGTGGTGCATTCATAATTAGAAGAAACACACGTATAAACCACAGTGAAAATTATTTAATTGTAAATATTTCATCCTAAGTATCTTAGGACATCATCAGTACAGTATTTAAACAAAAATTAGGAATAACATACAGTTGGGGCACATGATTACAATAGAATCTCATGAAAACGTGCATAACGTGCTAAAGTAGTAAAAAAAAAAAAAAAAAAAAAAAAAGTTAATTATTTAACACAGTTTTGTATGATAATTTCCCATACTTTAGGAATAGTAAGAACGTCGTTGCGGTTTAGGTTTGGTCTGTGTAGTAGGGCTTCAGAACTTTCTTTGTATAAACGTTCATGTTTAAATATAGATCTATGTAAAAGTTTAGCCTTTTCCCAATGGATCCTATGGTTTGGATTTTCAATTCCGTGTTGAGAGAGGCCAGATTTCTGCGGTTTAAGAAGACGAATGTGGTCTTGATGTTCCGAGATGCGTTTCTGAACAGACCTACCTGTCTGTCCAAAGTAAGATAATTTGCATGAGCATGGAATCTCATAAACACCAGGTAACATCAAAGGTGAGAACTGGTCCTTAGGAGAAGGTAATAAGTTGTAAATTTGGTTGATAGGTTTGTGAGTAGTGGCAAAATTGTATTTCTTCATAATTTTAGAAAGACGTTCTGAGATGCCTTTAACGTAAGGTATGGGAATCCTATGCACTTCTTCCTGTCTGGTTTGATGTATGCAGAAGTGACTGATGATTTTTTGAGTTGTTTTGGGATTATATCCATTTAGGATGGCTGTATTTTCAATTTTATGTTAGAAAAAGAATCTCCACAGGGTATCTCTTTTTTGGATTTACACATCAA
This sequence comes from Typopeltis vanoorti, assembly GCF_054136105.1. Lineage (NCBI taxonomy): Eukaryota > Metazoa > Arthropoda > Arachnida > Uropygi > Thelyphonidae > Typopeltis > Typopeltis vanoorti. Next base: position 58,794,582 of record NC_143564.1, read on the forward strand.
AAGAAAAGAAGACGGTCCCATCACCACTTCCGTCTTTCGCAAGCCTACATTCTCAGGTCGCTACATTCACAATTCTTCTGCTCATCATCCATCTCAGAAATCTGGCATTATTAAATCACTAGTTTCCAGAGCACACAAATTCTGCTCCTCTGAAGAATCTTTAAACCAGGAATTAGAAGTTATCAAAAATACAGCCATCCTAAATGGATATAATCCCAAAACAACTCAAAAAATCATCAGTCACTTCTGCATACATCAAACCAGACAGGAAGAAGTGCATAGGATTCCCATACCTTACGTTAAAGGCATCTCAGAACGTCTTTCTAAAATTATGAAGAAATACAATTTTGCCACTACTCACAAACCTATCAACCAAATTTACAACTTATTACCTTCTCCTAAGGACCAATTCTCACCTTTGATGTTACCTGGTGTTTATGAGATTCCATGCTCATGCAAATTATCTTACTTTGGACAGACAGGTAGGTCTGTTCAGAAACGCATCTCGGAACATCAAGACCACATTCGTCTTCTTAAACCGCAGAAATCTGGCCTCTCTCAACACGAAATTGAAAATCCAAACCATAGGATCCATTGGGAAAAGGCTAAACTTTTACATAGATCTATATTTAAACATGAACGTTTATACAAAGAAAGTTCTGAGGCCCTACTACACAGACCAAACCTAAACCGCAACGACGTTCTTACTATTCCTAAAGTATGGGAAATTATCATACAAAATTGTGTTAAATAATTAACGTTTTTGTTTTTGTTTTTTTTTTACTACTTTAGCACGTTATCATGAGATTCTATTGTAATCATGTGTGCCCTAACTGTATGTTATTCCTAATTTTTGTTTAAATACTGTACTGATGATGTCCTAAGATACTTAGGATGAAATATTTACAATTAAATAATTTTCACTGTGGTTTATGTGTGTTTCTTCTAATTATGAAATTAGTAAAGAATCACTATTTTCATTTCAGAGGCAAATTGCATGTCGTCCAGTGTTATAGTTTGCCCACTGTTTGTAGATCTCTCCTTGGCATTTTGCCAAGAATAGTCGATTCATGCTGAAGGGGAGAAAGAAATGAAGGATGTATGAATTGGTTGCCAACATGCGAAATCACGTGCTTTCTTGTCTGTCACTGTACTAGTACTAGCTTGATTTTTGTTGTCGCTTTTTTGCATTTTTTTTTTATTATTAATTTGTATGATGGATCCAGTACAATCAACAAGTTCTGTTGTTAAACGTTTCAGTAGCTCTTGCAAAAGAATACTGAATAATGTGCTGACATTCTGCGAAAAAGAATCGTCTCCTTGTTCCCCTTGCTCAAGTCATAAAACGTGCAAGTGCAACTGAGGACATATTGGGGTCAACTGTTAAAAGAATTCGTAGGGAATCAAAAGGTGAAGGTAAGCCAAAATTTAAATCTCCTAAAAAAAAAAGCGCCAGAGTAAAGAAAACCATTGAAACCGTAGCTTTGAATGATTTTGATGTAAATGTTATAAGAAGAACTATTCATGAATTTTACATGGTCGAAAAAAGAGTGCCAACTGTTCCAAAATTGGTTCCTGTGCTTAAAGAAAAAAATTAATTTTCCTTGGAAAAGAGAAACTTTAAGGAAAATACTTCATGAAATCGGATTTTGTTTTAAAAAGTCCCAGAATAAAAGGAAACTTATCATGGAGCGAAGTGACATTGTTTTATCTAGAACGCAGTATTTGAGAGCAATAACACATTTCAGGGAGGAAAAAAAAAAACAGTTGTGTATCTAGATGAAACTTGAATTGATAGTAATTTAAATTATGGAAAATGTTGGCAGTCTAAAGAAGAATGTGGAGTACTACAAACTGGAAATGCCTTGCGGCGCATAATAATTTTATGTGCGGGTGGAGAAATGGTTTTTTTTACCAAATTCAAACTTACTACACAAAGCCAATTACCATAGGCAAATGACTTCTACGATCTTCGAAAATTGGGTGGAAGATAAACTGATTCCAAACCTTCCTAAAAATGCTGTTGTTATAATTGATAACGCTTCATATCACTCTATTCGATCAAACAAAGTTCCAAATTGGTCTAATAAGAAGCAAGTTCTTATGGATTGGCTCTATGCAAATAACATTTCTCATTCCTCAGATATGCGAAAAATTGAATTGCTTAATTTGGTCAAAAGAAACTCGCCCAGAACTAAACTATCTAAATTCGACACGACGCTCAAAGAGCATGGATTTCTAGCTTTGAGGCTACCACCATATCATTGCGATATTAATACTATTGAGTATGTTTGGGCAGAAGTGAAAAGTTTCATTCGCCATCACAACTGGAGATATTGACATGTCGAAACTTTTTAAGCTTTCAGAACAGGCGATTGAAAGTATTACAGTTCAAAACTGGGGAAAATATTGCTTTCATGTCACCTCATTGGAAAATATGTATTGGGACAGAGACGGAATTATCGAAGAATTATGCGAACCTTTGGTGATCAGTTTAAGTGAAAGTGATGGCGATTCAGACACCGATTCAGATGACTATGAAGATTAAAAGGATTTGATAATGGTATTTTTTCCCAACCTTTATTTGCATGGGTTTGTTAAAAGAGTCACAACAAGTCATAAATAATTAATCGGTTTAGGACATTAAAGTGTCTCAGACTCTCAACTGTAAGTTTAGAATATCTAACTTCATTTGAAAAAATTTCTGTTTTTCTGTATAATTATTTTTATTTTATAGAAAACTTTCTTAAAAATAAATTTAGTTAAATTTTTGTTTTATGTTATACCTTTTTTAATTTTGTTAATACTCTACGTACATTTTTCCAACTGTTATACAAGCAAAATAGTTACACTTTAAAAACTTCAATGTTCGTAAAAGAAAAGCTAAATTTTCCGACCTGTAATAATAAACAAACACATTCCAGAAGACAGATTGATTACCCTATTATCGGAATGGATTCTCCTTTTTCTGACATGTGCAGAAGTGTCGAGGGACCTCTAATCGGGGGTGAACATTATCTTCAAATATCCTAACTTTCAGTAAACCAGTTTTAGTTCTTCAATAGGTTAGCAGGTCAAAGTAACTGTATATTCAGTTAATTGAATTGTTAACAATTTCTCAATGCAATCAAATAATTGCAAGATCACTGCATTAGGAAAGTACTCAACATTATTAATATTCAAGAACATGTAAGCAAAGTCAATCAGAGGTGGGATGGCTGCTCAAAGAGAAATGGAGTTGAGAGATTAACAAAAACTGAAATATAATGTTTAAGACAAACACTGTATCATCATCTGTCTTGGTCTTCCTCTGGAAAAAGATCGAGTGGAAAACTAAGACAGACTGATGAGCATTTAAGTGTATGTTAAGAAGGCAGAAATATAAGAATTAATCAAATAAGATCTGTTTTGATTACATCATAATAAACCAAATCTGAAAGAGAGCTGGTAATAGAAAACTAGTACTGAAAAGGTGTGAAAGTATATAGCAGAAAACTGATTCTTTAAAAATGAATATGAGAGACGAGAAATCAGCCAAACTAACAAGTAGCATATATGAAACTGTGTTTAAACCAATTTCTACAGAGATTTAAGAGTCAGATTTGAAATATTTGATCAAATACAGTACTGAAAAGTATTTGATCCAGTGCCATGAGAGTTCTAAACCAATTCTGGGAGTCAGCCAAATAACACTAATGGTAGAACACGAAGCTATTAAAAGATTTAACTTTGTTAATTAATATTCAAGAATGTATACCACATGTTAAATGGGTTAGCATTTAGCATTCAGTGACCTTGGCAGATTGGCTAGTTTATCTGCTCCCAAGAGGCTGTGGGTTCGAATCTCATCATGGTTGTCATTCATGGGTAGGATTCAAAAAGCGAGGGGGGGGGGAGGACTGGCTCTCATCATATTTACCAGAAATGCTTATTCTACCGCACAGAGGGAAATTGTGGTTAAAAGTTTATTTTGTTAAAAAAAAAAAAAAATAATAACAACAGTGATATCACTTTATAAATGGTTAAAATTAGTTTTGGATATTTAGTAAATATTCAGAGTGATTAATGATAGGATGCCATTGGCATCTTGCAACAAATCATGTTCATTTTTGCTGTTTCTTTCCTTTTCAAGTATTTTGCACTGTACGAGTGTATTTTAATTAATTTTGTGCATAGGTGAATATTTATTTTATAGTTAAAAGTGCACGTGAGACACAAGAATGAATTTTGGCAAGTCCCTTAAGGGACTTGAAACTTAAGACATCAAAAGTTCTGTTTGATCTAAAAATTTATTATAATTAGGCATATAGAGGAGCACAAAATACTGAATGAAGGTGTGAATGACATGATGGGATAGATAGTGAAGCATGCTAAGTGGAATGCAAGTGAGAATAGAAGTGTTACAATGCAAGACAGCAACAGAAGTTTTTTTTCATCTTCATTATGAATAATTCATAATACGCAATGGTAGTGTGAAAGAGGCGAGGAACTGCAAGAAAGGGGATATGAAATAAATAAGAAAAAAAAGAAGGGTGTGGCACATTGTTAGAAATTATGAGGTGTTGCACAATATTACATAAGAGTTGGAGAGACTAAAAAGGTGCTTGAATATACTAGGAAAAGACAAAACATGAAGCAGTAAAGAAAGGATCAAGAAATCAGAAACAGATGTTGAAAGTTTTTTCCCACTTGGTTAGACTATAATAAATTTAGTTTAATCCTTTATCCAAGTGTAAGCAAACAAAGTTTGCACCTAAAGTATCTTCAGGACAGAGGCAACTCATAGTAAAAGTGGACCAAGCTCTTATAACTACTTGTCTTAGTATCTCCCATAATGCAAAGCACATCTCCTTGCAGACATGTATAATGCTATGCATTAAGGGAAGGCCACTACCCAGACCGGTTTCGACCTTTATTGAGCTCTCGTCAGTGGGAGCCAGAACCAGAGGTGGTGATACCAAGGTGAAAGCAATGGAGAAGTCATCTTTACCTATATGAGTTGCCAAAAGGTGTCTCACCTTATTATTAAATTATTTTGGATTTAGAGAAAGATTCTTTCTCTCAATCCAGAGAAAGACTTAATTAGTAAAAAAGTAATTAAAAAGTAAGATTAATAATAAGGTGAGACACCTTTTGGCAACTCGTATAGGTAAAGATGACTTCTCCATTGCTTCCACCTTGGTATCGCCACCTCTGGGTCTGACTCCCCACTGATGAGACCTCAATAAAGGTCGAAACCGGTCTGAGTGGTGGCCCTTCCTTTAATGCGTAGCATTATACATGTCTGCAAGGAGATGTGCTTTGCATTATGGGAGATACTAAGACAAGGAATGATGAGAGCTTGGTCCACCTTTACCACAAGTTGCCTCAGTCCTGAAGATACTTCAGGCACAAACTTTGTTTGCTTACACTTGGATAAAGGATTAAACTAAATTTATTACAGAAACAGATGAAAGAAAAGAATATGATGAAAAATTAAAATTCCATGATCAGAGGTATACTGGACAAGCAATATGCAAGCAAGTAGAACAACTAGATGATATAAGCATGTTGGTCAAAATGATTTGAAAGGCAAAAGATACTATGAGAGAAGATAAAGTTGTGAAGTGTGGCAAAAAAGAAGTGCAATAGAATAAATACTGTAAATTTTCTTGGTATGACAGGAGTAAACTGAAGAGAGCTCCAGTTACAAATGAGTCAGTGTCAACTATGTAGGAGAAAATGTGCAGGATGTATGGAGAGAATCTGATAGTTGAAAGGATTTGTAAGATGTACTGCACTTGAATGGTTTTGGTGTTAGGTAACTGGAGAAACTATTGTTCAATGAAAGAGTGAATGTAGATCACCAGGGAAACTAGATATGTCTGAAACTAGGTATGTCAAGATATGGTTGCATGAAAGAGCAGAGACCTGCATTAAAATAAGCTTTAGAAATTGTGAGAGTACTGACAACAGAGTGAAAGAGAATGACAGCTTGTTAGTGAAGACCTCAAGTAATAACACTTTTCTCTCTTGACAGACTACGCTGTAGAGAGAAATGAGTACATCATGGAAACAGGGAAGGGGATTTGACCTTATCAGCACTGCAGTTGGCTGTTGTGTAAGCATTAATGTCAGAAGCATCAGAAATAAAAGTGAGGAGTTCTTAGTATTGGTAGATATATGGAAAAAAGAAATTAGAGATGTTAGTGAGACCTGACTGTCAGTAAAGGATACTGCTACAGGAATATAGGAGAGGCACAATGAAAAAAAAAAAGGGGGGGGGAAGAAACACAGCTAATGATTGTAGGCAAATAAAATTGAACACTAGAATTTTCCAATTGTGGTGGAAGCAAGGTTTGAGGCTGTTTGGTGTGTGTGTGTGTTTGTGTGAGAGAGAGATAATAGTAACCACAACTTAGAAAAAGGAATCTTACAGTTAGACACAAATGAGATTTTGCTGTTTATGAATGGAGGCAGCAACTTTGAATCATTCAACCCTGGAAGCTGGCTAAGCATGTGTGGTCCAAGTTCTTCTCATGGTGTGTGTGTAATGAGCTGCTGTTGAATGTTGAGAGTGCATCTTCAGTAAATGTGCAAAAGGTATGATTGGTGTTTAACTATGAATACCCTACGTAGGTCCTACCTCGAGGAGTTCTTGGACTCCTTAGAGGAGCATTCATAATAATTAGCATTGTTGGATTAGTGGCTGAATTTTAATACTAGCAGGATACCACTCATTTGTACAATTAATATAATATTTACACTTTTCTGTCTAGCATATATAATAAATCATATATATTAAACCCAGTTGCATTTTCTCTTTGAATTATATAATTTAATCCTTAAATCTTCATTAGTGTTTTTCAGTTAGGTGACTGGGCATCCACATTCAATAAAGAGACTGACTACCAGATAACTTCACTCTTGAGATAATATGAATCTTAAAGCCACTGAGGTTGGGACTGGGACTGAAGTCTAAAAAATACTCACCTGTTTACAAAAACGAAGAAAACCAATGGTATAAGTTTTGCCTTCTAAGCAACATGTTCCATACCACCAACTAGATCTGAAATAACATGGAAAATATAAATGTTAATCAATTATTAAAAAGAAAATATCATTCTGAACAGTGAATGGGAAATCAAAATAATTGGTATGTTACCAGAAAATTGTTAATATTTTAAGGATATTGTTAATATTTGAATGTGCCAGTAAAACAATGATATATCTAGATCTTGGTTTAACTTTGCATCTATGAGTTTTCAGAGGTATTTGTGATCTAGTAAAGACTGCTTTTATATACAAGAATGTTTATAAAATTAATAAAACTATTTGACAAATATTCTGATATGAGACTAACAGATCATCGGTGTCAAGCTAGTTCAAACAAGGTAGAATGATAACAGTAGATTATTTAAAAAATGCTATGATCTACATACTAGACTAACGAGGTATAATGGACAAAGAGACGTAGGTGAGGTGTAATAAAATGATGTATGGTTGATGAAAAAAAAAAAATTAATTATGACTGATAGGAATGAGACTTTCCCAAATTTTTGCCAAGGACAGGCAGTCCTTGGAAACAAATAACACCGAGGATTATTCGTTTCCAATTATTTACAGGAGGAGTTAGAAATCAAATGTAAGCTTTAGCTACTGTGTGCTAGAAACTGCAGTGGCATGGTGTGAGCAATAGTCTAAATGCAGTTCTATGGAGATATTACTATTACAGAGGATGAGAGACCTCACTGCAAAAAAGACAATCTCACATGGGTTCAAAGAAAAATTCACAACTTCATATTTTAAAAATAAATTTTCCCAAGATTCGTTATACTCTTATTTGTGTGCAATTACTTGTGTTTATTTCTTTACGGGAAAATAAATGTGATTTATAGTTGAAACCATGTAGAACAATTAGGCAAGTTCAAAATAAATATGTGTTGTTTCTTCAAAAAAACGTTTCGGTTATTATTTACAAACCATTTCATAAATCATTTATTTATTATTATATGGGTATCTCCATGGAGTCAGAAGGCTTATTGTGAGAGATCCACACTAACCTTTATACACACAATACCTATCATACCACTCCTTAAACTCATTCACTGTCAGGGCACTCAACTAATTCTGGCAATCCACTCCGACTCCACTCACAAAAGTCTGGTCTGCACACCCTTACTAACCACACTCTTACGCAACTTTCAGGGATGACCATTAGTTCTCACCTTATTTGTCACATACTGAAAAATTTCCTGTGTCAGTTTTATAGAACCTCTTTAATAACTTATAAGTTTCTAAAATGTTCAGTCCCCTCTTTTCCTCATGTCAACCAAACTTTGCAACTCACACACCTTCAACCTATCTTCACAGAGAGTATTCCGCAGGCCTGTCACCAGCTTGATCACTCATCTCTGAATACTCTCCAGTACTGGCTTAGTCATCAAGAAACTCAGATGACTAAATCTGTGCATAGCAGTAAAGATACAGCTGAATCATAGCCTTATAAACTCATCTTCCTTTTACCCTCTTTTACTTTGCGGTGTCGAGGGTTTATTAATCATTGGACCTCAAACTGTTCACAGGATAAGGTGGTCAGCCCTATGCCCCGGTGCATCCTATGTCCTGTAGTGTTGAGTTCTCAAGGCCGGTTTGCCTGCTAAAAACCCCTACTGTCCATGCCCAAGACCGGCTAACTTGGCTACGGCTGAAGAAGATCCTTCAGCTCCTCACATCACCGACGGGAATCGAACCTAGGACTCCTTCGCCAGGCATATGGTTGCAAAGCACACAGCCACTAGGCTAACCACACGGACAGTCCTTATAAAGTGGAATAATCTTCCTATCTCTATTTGTTAGTGTATTTATCAACATCCATCCTTGGAGATATTTTGTCAACTTTTGCAATATGCCCTCTGAACTTCCACTCTCTGTCCACCATTATTCCCTAATGCTTGCCTCATTAATTTCCTAATGAATGTTAATTTAATGTTGCAAAATGTATGGTTATGCACTTTGGGTTGAAAAGGTTACATACTCTGTATTCCATTGATGGTACTGAATTATATCTTATAATACTCCATATTTCAAAATATGGTAGTAATAACCTTACATACGATAATTTAATTGTAGGCCTAATTACAATGTTTTGTATAAGCTGGATATTCTCATGTATGTTTGATCATCTGAACTATTTCATTAACACAACCAACAGTGGTTCCAATTAGTCTGGATAGTTGATGTTCTACTATATTTGCCAAAAAAAGTTTATTTTATACAAATTCTTGTGTTTAAGTATATAATAGCAGCCTTTGTCTTCTGTTTCTCTTCTCTGCCCCCCCCCCCCAGACTTCCTTCATGAAACATTTGTATGGCTAGCTTTTCCTGTTCCATTCTTTTAAAGTTGCTATATCATCTGAGATTAACTCCACTCACTCATTCCTGATTGCTAACAATGACAAGTTCCTTCGCCATATCTTTGTCTTTACTATGATTCTGTCATCTTTGCTCCCCTAATGTTTCTCACAACACATTCTCTGATATCTATTGTCTCCAGTCTTTGATGAACTGCTTTACTTCTAACCCAGCTCACAGCATAAGTTGAAACTTATTTAAACACAGTATTGTATACAGCTCAGGCAGCTGACTTCCTACCATACTAGCTTTGTTAATTCTGTTGTTGTCTATTTCCATAGCTAATGTGCTATCCTCACTAAAAATTTTGCCTAAATAGCTAAAATGTTCTTGTTTTACATTTCCCAGTCAGGATACTACATATATTTTCATAGGATGGGCTGTCATTTTATGCTGATTTTCATACCAAACTTGTTACAACAGTTATTCAATTCAGTTAAGGAATCCTGAAGACATGTACTGGATTTATAGAAAAGTATAACAACATCTGCATAAAGTGAAGAGCTAAGTTGAATATCTCAAATTTTGATATGAGGCCTAATGCCACTTTTATTCATAATGTAATCCATATAAATGATGAATAAAAGTGAAGATAATGAGAACCCCCCCCAATTTCTTACACCTGATTTCACATCAAAGTATCATACTGCATACTTTGTTCAATTCTAAATGCTGAATTACAAATCCAATATAGGCTGTGTATTGCTTGACATGGCATCCTATGTCATGGTGGCGCTAGTGTCCTTGGTAAATGTGGCGGTCGAGTTTAGCTAGTCTAGAAAACGTGTTTTTAAAGTTAAATATAGTGTGGCTTTTTGTCACAAATTGTGCTGCAATTGTGCATCGGTTAGAAACAAGTGTCCTTCAGTGGTATTATTGTTTAGAACTGTGTTGTATATATTGTGTTTTCACTGCCGTTTGTTTCACTATATCAACGTGTAAAGATGGCGTCCAACAAGAAACGTACGTCAGCGGCGCGCAGGACTTCTACTACTACACGAAAGGTTGGCTCAGCGTTAGATTTTTCGCAATGGATGCGTTGCGGAAACTGCTATATGTATGCACCGAAAAATGTGAAGGATCTGTGATCGGTCTGGCAAAATGAGAAGAAGGAAAATGTCGACGTATGTGAGAAGTGTCGGGATAGGCTGGAGCGTTTAGGAATGGAAGCTGACATCGGGACCGTAGCGGAAGAACTTCGGCGGGAGTTTATGAAAATGAAAAATGACCTTCATCTTCATGAGGAAGTGGAAGTGATCGGTAAGGAGATACTGGAAGTTAAAGCGGAGTTTAATATGTTAAACAGAGAAATTAGGACTATAGAGATTACTTTAGCTGAAGTAACTAGAACAGGATTACATATGGGTGAGTCTTTGGTGAATGATTCAGTAATAAATAGTATGGGGGTGATTGGGAGTCAATATAATAAAACCACAAGTGGCCTAGAAAAAATGAGATGTAGTGAGAGTGGGGGGGGTAAGTAATAGAGAGTTGAGTAATGAAGCTGGGAGAGTCATGCTGAATAGAGAATGAGTCCATGAGTGTGGACTTGAATGAAGTTATGAGTGATAAAATATATGGTGATTCTATGATTAAGGGTATGGAGAGTGGTATGCATGAGGAGTGCTTGGCTGATGGGACAATAGAAAGAGTGGCTTTAGCAATAAAGAGAGGGCATGAAACAGACAAGATGATAGTTATGGTGGGTACGAATGACCTGAGAGGTAGTATAAATCGGGTAGGAAAAGATTTAAGAACATTATTAGATATTGTGAAGAGGAAAAGTGTCAATGGGAGAATAGTGTGTGTGCTGCCTCGTTTTGACAATTACGAGTTAAGTAGACGAGCAATGATAATGAATGATATGATTGCAAGAATGTGCAGAAAAAGAGGTCTGGAGTTTGTTGATGTTTGGAGTGTGTTTGAAGGAAAAAGGCAGTTGTATGCTAGAGATGGACTGCATCTTAACATGGAAGGACATAAGCGATTGAAGAAGTTATTGTTTTCTGAACAGGTTGAAGTTATTGGGCAGGGAAACTAATATTGAAAAGGTTGAGTGTAAGAGAGAGAAACTTTAGCACTGATTGTGTATTTATTGATCCTTATAGGCAGAATAAATTGCAGAAGAGAGGGGATAAAAATCGACATAGGACTACGGTGGTTAGTGACTTATATATCAGTTCTAAAGCCGGTACAAGATCTAGAGGGAATCTGCAATTTTTGTATACCAATGCTAGAAGCATTCGAAATAAGAGAGAAGAATTTTTGGCATTAGTCAGTGAAATCTCACCAAAAGTTGTAGGCATTAGTGAAACTTGGCTGTCAGCAGAAGATGTGGTCACTGGAATTGAATGTGATGGGTACAGTATTTTCAGGGAGGATAGAGAAGATAGAACAGGAGGAGGAGTACTGTTGATGATAGCTGATGTGTTGCAGCCAAAGAAAGTAGTATATCATGATGATAGACATGTGAATGAGAGTTCATTTGAGGCAGTCTGGTGCGAAATAGTGACCAACGCAACCAAATATACAGTTGGATGCTGCTATAGGCCAGGGAGTACAGGGGGAGATATTGAATTCATGCATCAGCAACTTAGTGCAATGAGTGAAGGCTTAGTGATTATTATGGGGGATTTTAATTATGGTGATATCAATTGGAAGGAGGAAATATCACGTAGCAAAAAGGAAATGGAGTTCATACATCTTCTACGAGATAATTACTTGAAACAGCACGTAACTGAAGGGACACGTGGTGTGAGAGTGTTGGACCTGGTTATTGGTTCAGAGGTTATATGCATAAGTAAGGTGTTCTCGTTACCTCCAGTTGGTGAAAGCGATCATGTGGTATTGACTTGAGAGGTTGCAAAATCTGTGGATTTTTCTATTAAGAAGGGGTATGTACGGAACTACAGGTTAGGCAATTATAACAAGCTTCGGAGTGAGCTTGCAGCCATCCCATGGCAGAACATATTGCAAGGGAAAGATGTTAGCAGTGCTTGGGATAAAATCAGCGGGTATCTAAGGAAAGCAATATCAGATTGTGTCCCCATGGTCAGGAGGTCAAACAAGGCAGGCATTAGATGGATGAGCAGTAGTATCAAGCTTGAACTGCAAAAAAAGAAAATGTTATGGAGAATTTACAAGGAGAAGGGCGATCAGGACACCCATGAGCAGTACAAGGCTCAAGCTAGGAAGGTTACCAGCATAGTAAGAAAAGCTAAATCAGATTATGAGAAGACCTTAGCCAAAGAGATCAAGGGTAATCCCAAAGAGTTCTTCCGCTATGTGGCAAGTAAGAGGAAGAATGACTTCGGAAGGATAACCTTAGTGGGTGCTGATGGTATTGAGGTGACAAAATCAGATGTAATAGTCGAGTTACTGAGTGATCACTTCTCAAAAGTCTATCACCCAAGTGAGGCTATCTCTATACCTATAGCAATACCTAATGTGAGAATTGAAGCTAAAGAATCAGAGGTATTAAATATATTGCAAAACTTAAATGCAAACACTGCGGTAGGCTTAGATGGAATATCAGCTCGGGTGTTGCGTGAATGTGCAAATGAATTATCAACCCCTCTTACCTGGATATTTAATTTAAGTTTGAACTCTGGTATGGTCCCTAGGGAGTGGAAGTTAGGCAAAGTGGTTCCTTTGCATAAGGGTGGCTCTAAAACTGCGGTATTGAATTACAGACCAATCACCATCTCAGGAGTAGTGGTAAAAGTATTGGAAAAGTTGGTTAAAGACAAAATTCAAGAATGGGTGGATCAGGATATGATACTCTATAGAGGCCAACATGGTTTTGTTAAAGGTAGATCCTGCCTTAGCAATCTATTAACTATTCATAATAGAATAACATCTGAGTTGGACAAAGGAACTGGCTACACAGTGGTACTTCTGGATTTTGCTAAGGCTTTTGACAGGATACCCCATAGAACACTGTTACGCAAATTGGAGCAGATGGGAATGGATATTAAATTGGTGATATGGATAGGAGAATGGCTCAGGGAGAGATACCATAAGGTGGTGTATGGAGGAGCCGAGTCCAGAATGAGGCAGGTGACCAGTGGTGTGCCTCAGGGCTCTGTGCTTGGGCCAATGTTGTTTAATTTGTATATAAATGATATAGGAAATGGCTTAAAGGGAGATATTCAGTTGTTTGCTGATGATGCAAAGTTGTGTAGTGCAATAAAAAATCAAGCTGATGTTGAAAGTTTGCAGGAGGATTTAAATAAGCTGGTAAAATGGGCAAAAGAAAATGGATGTCAGTTCAATGTGGAAAAGTGTAAAGTCATGCATTTTGGGATTAAAAGATTACCAGCTGTGTACTACATCGATGGAAAGGTACTCCAAGAGATTGATGAGGCTAGGGACTTAGGGGTATTGGTAGATAGGGAGATGAAGTTCAGAGGACACATTGCTAAGGTGTCCAAGATTGCACATAGGATTACTTGGTTGTTGAGGAACACACTGACATCCAGAGATAAAGAGGTTATTATTCCCCTTCATAAAGCATTGATACTTCCACATTTGGATTACTGTGCTCAGGTCTGGTCACCTGGATTCCTTGGAGATGAGGAGGCTGTGGAGAGGGTTCAGAGAAGAGTGACCAAGTTGGTGAGTGATATAAAAAATGCTCCCTACATTGATAGATTGAGAGCTTGTGGATTGCAGAGATTGGTTGATAGGCGAAGAAGAGGGGATATGATAGAAACATTCAAATTACTAAAAGGTTTTTATAGGATTGATGCAGGGGAAATGTTTCAGCTGTGTGATAGCGATGGAAGAACAAGAGGCCATCTCTGGAAATTAAAGAAGAGTGTGGTTAACAAAGGTGTCAGAACAAGGTTTTTTGCCTGGAGGGTGGTGAATGAGTGGAATTCATTGCCTGACTTAGTTGTGAGCTCTTTGTCTGTAAATGAATTCAAGAAGAGATATGACAGATATTGTTTTGCTAGTTTGGGTCTCCCGCGATGAGTCTACTGACTCCATGGAGATACCCGTAATAATAATAATAATCCCATTTGTACCATATTATTACAACATTTTGAACAGTTCTTTGTATCTTGTCATGTCTTTTTCCATATCTGTAAATCTTAAATACAGATCCATGTTACATTCGCATGATTTCAAAACTGTTTTAAAGTGAAAATCTGATCCTATATTGACAATCTATATATCTATCTAAACCCAGCTTTTTGTTCTCCAAGTTTCTCTTACATTTGGGCAAAACAACATAATTTCTTATCAAGTATAATATACTTTGATGAATAATCAAGAATTACCAAATATATTAATGATAACCTATTATTTTAATATAGACTAATAAATAATTTATATTTTTATAAAGATGCATAACAAATGTTGAAGTGATAAATGATTTTCATTGTCTAGTGTGAGTCATCCTATACTTACTGGATGGCTAATGCAGCTTAAATAAAAAGTACTTTTGGTTGCTCGAGTAGGATTTCCAGATTTTTCTAACTCTTAGCACAGCCATAGAATTAATGTGCAATTATTAGTTTACAGGCTTTACTGTGTGGGGATTATCACACAAAATGATATACAGTATTTATAGATAAATATGATAAACTCAAATAGCACTCGGTATGTTACTGTAATGTAAGGTATACACAGAATAAAGTTCAAGGAGTATGGAGTTCAATTAAATAATTTTTTATTATGGGAATCCATCCACATTTTGGTTGCAAAACTATAACTTATTAGCACCGTGGGCAGGCTAAAGATAACCTGTAAACTTTGCTCTAGGGTCCAAATCTATAATTTTTTCAAGCTATTTTGAGCTTTCAATAAGCAGTGTAGTGTTCTCACAATGTCATAAAAATCGTCTACTACCTAAAAGACATTCATGTCACTCAGCCAGGGGTCAGCCATTTAGGATTACAGCAAAGCTATATGCAGGACTCAACAAATTATGAAAAGGACCCTCACCACCCAAAAACATCAACAGGAGTTTTGCACTCCAGTCTGCAGCTACTCATCAGCTAGCAAAATCTACTTGCAATGGGCAAACATATTTGTTGAGCCCTAGCCATATGTATTCTTTCTCTAGATGGCTTGTTTTGTAGAAGTTAAAATTCCGAGAGAGAGAGAGAGAGAGAGGGGGGGTCTGGTACTTCCATATGAGGCTGGCTAAGTCATTTTATAATGACTTTAAGGTTACTTGCAACTTAAACAAGATTTAAACACAGGATTTTCCAAACAAATGGCATATGTCACTCTGACAAAGTTATTGGAGTATCCCCTTTAGAAGAATGTATGCAAATCTGTATGGTAAAATGATTTATTACTGTTAGTTTTGTGATGTTCACCACTGTAATGAACATCACCTTACAAATAGATACTATACTGTAATTAATAATGAAAAAAAAAAAGCTAATTAAAAAAAGCTGGGATCCCCACACCCTCCTTAGAAAGAAGTGAACACCACAACTCTCATTAGGACAATCTGAGTATGCCAGTGCACATTACAGTAGAACTTAAGCTCCAAAAAACATTTTTAGATATAATCATGAGCAAAATTTTTCATAATCATATTTTATTAACAGTAATATGAAATTAATCCCTAACTTTTGTCAATTATGAATATTATGGATCTATTGCATGCACAATTAATTATAGTAAGGTCTTTTCACCAGATCCGGCAAGAAATTTATTTTATTTTCATCATTAACCTAATCAATAGAAAGTAAAAGTAGCATAGTCAGTCACAAAGATATTTCATATGTAAATTTTTGTTTGTTCATGCTTTGGTAAAGGATGAATACACAAAAATGTAGTTTTCATCGAGTATAATCTAATACTTAAGTCTGCTTTAACTAACCACTGCCAATCCTTGTGATTATTCTAACCTATCCTAAGCCTGATGGGGTAGGGAGTGAACAAACAGATGTGATATAAATTACTGATCCAATGTTATATTATCAATATGAATACAAAACAATCTTTTCAAGAAAGATGTAATAAAATTTCAGACTAAAATGACATTCTTTCAAATGAAATAACTTTGTTAAATACCTTTCAACAACTCATTCTAATTCAGAGTATTTTAATAATAAGGTGTTACATCTTTTCTCTATTTGTATATGGGAAATATGACTTCTGCATTACTTCAATCTCAGTATCTCTTTTGGATCAGGCTCTCACCAATGAGTCTTCAATAAAGGTCTAAACCAGTTTGGGTAATTGCATCTCTCCATAATGCATAGCATTATACACATCCAAAAGGATGTGTGCTTTGCATTACTGTTAAGATATTTCATATGCAATTTGTTTGCTTACACTTGGATAAAGGATTAAACAAGAATATAATTTCTTGGCATCTTTAACTAAAATAACAATATAAGCAAAAAAAAAAAAAAAACTACTTGTAGATCACAAATACTAAATTTCTTTCAGAACACTCAGTATATGCTGAGCTCAGCATTAAAGAATCAAACCTAGGTAAGTTTTGAAACTTATTACTTACTGTTCCCTGTAATCAAAGAATGTAATCAAATAGATCATGCCCTGATTTCAAAAAGATGGACAAGTTTAGTTAAAGATGTAGGAGCATATAGAGGAGAAAACTGTGAATCTGATCATATGTTAGTTAAAATTAAATTTATATATAGAATATCAAATGTAATCCTTTCTTTTAGAGTTACACAGTGATCAGCAGGATAATAAAAAAGTTTTTTTAACACGGTTGTAAATTCTATAAATTTTTAAAATGAATATCAAATGTAGATTTGAATAAATTAAAAACTCAAAAGATAAAGAAATGGAACACAGAAGCATTCCAAAATAGAGAAATAATTGATAAATATCAGAAAATAAAAGATAATATAAAAACGATAAGAAAAGGAAAGAATATAGCAGACAAATAGGACTTAATCCAACAAACAATCAAATGCAGCTGAAGAAGAAATAGGATGGTATAAGAAAAATAGAAATTAATGATTTGATAAAGAATGTAAGGAAATAATTCAACTGAAAAACAAAGCAAGGAAAGCATTTACAAAGGAACCCAAGAAATAACAGAGAAGAATATGAAGAGAAAAAATTAATACATAATTCTGATATACAAATGACAGGATGTAAGGATAAGGAAGGAAAAATATTAACTGAGAAAGAATTAGTTAAAGAAAGATGGAAGAAATTATTTATGATGACAGCAGAAGAAAATAAGGAATATGAAGATCAAAATAATTGTACAAATATAGAAGAAAGAATTCAAGAACCAACTTATAAAGAAATAGTAGAAATAATAAAACAAATTAAAAGTTTTAAAGCATCAGGAGTAGATGGGATAACAGAAAACTTATAAAGAATGTAGGTGAAATCTTATGGAAAGAAATTTATTATTTGATATATGGAAAGAAGAAAAAATCCCAAATAATTGGAATAATCCAACCAATATTGGTTGGATTATTGAGATAAGATTAATTGTCAGAATTATAGAGGAATTACATAATTGAATGTAACGTACAAAATCTTATCAAGTATGATATATTATTATTATTATTATTATTATCCAAGACCCCATGGAGTCAAAGATTCATCTAGGAGGTCCTTTTATCAAACAAATAGCTCATCATACCATTCTTTAAACACACTAAAATTCTCTGCAGACACCACACTCTCAGGCAAGGCATTCCAATCATTCACAACTCTGCACGAAAAAAACCTGCCTCTCACTCCCCTACTCACACCCTCTTTATACAGTTTCCAGGTATGACCTCTGGTTCTCTCCTGATCTCCCACTATTTTCTGTAGAACTTCTCCAGCATTGATCCTATAACAACCCCTTACTAACTTGTAGATCTCTATCATATCTCCCCACTTCCTCCAGTCCACCAGATCTGCAAATTGCATGTTTTCAATCTTTCCTCATACTGGACCTTCCAGAGGTTAGAAACTACCTTAGTCAGTCGCCTTTAGACCCTTTACAACATCTCTTCATCCTTCTGAAAACCTGGTGACCAAATCTGGGCACAATAGTTGATGTGTGGCCTAGTCAAAGCCTTATACAATGGAACAAGAATCTCCCTACTTCTACAAGTCAGTGTCCTCCGCATCATTCCCAAGAGCCTTTGTGTTGTCTTCACAATTTTGGCTATGTGTCCCCTAAATTTCAGATCTTTATCTGAAATCTAGGGGACAACACCAAAATCTCTAAGACAAGATTTTGTCTTGTCTTATCACCAAGGTGATCTTGATCTTAACACCAAGATCACCCCAAGATCTCTTATTTCCTCCACCTCCGACAATATATCCTCACTAAGCATAAATTCTCATCCAATCTTTGTTTTCCAAATTTTAAAACCTTACATTTTGCAACATTGAACTCACATCCCCATTCCCGTGTCCAATCACTCAATTTATTCAAGTTGTTCTTGTAAGGCCACAACATCTTCTCTACTCTTCATGGTTCTTCCCAACTTTGCATCATCTGCAAACAACTGAATATCTCCATCCAAATCTTCACCAATATCATTAATATACAAGTCAAACAGTAATGGCTCTAAAACAGACCCCCTGAGGCACACCACTACTGACTTTCCTGGATATCGCTCCCCCATACACAACTTTCATACCTATCAGATAGCCAGTCTCTAATCCAATGCACTAATCTAATATCCAACCCCATCCACTCTAGTTTGACTATGAACTTATCATGTGGTAATCTATCAAAAGGCCTTTGAGAAATGTAAGTATATTACTGTGTATCCTTCTCCTTTGTCCAAGGAAGCAGTCACCTTATTGTAATAAGTAAGTAGATTACTAAAACATGACTTCCCTTTAGCAAATCCATGCTGTCCATCAAAGATAATACCATTGTTGTCAACCCAATTCTGGATCCCAGTTCTCACAAGCTTCTCCAACAACTTAACACAACGCCTGACACACAGATAGACCTATAGTTTGATGCTTGCGTTCTATCACCTCCTTTATGAAGTGGCACAATCTTGCCCTATTTCCACTCCTTAGGAACTTGACCCAGTGCAAGATTCGTATTAAAAAAATGTCAAGACCGGCGTCAACTCACTAGCACATTCCTTCAGAATATGTGGTGATATATTATCAAGTCCCACAGCCTTATTAACATCTAGTTTGCTTAACTACTCATACACCTCTTTCTCACTTACGGTAAGTCTCTCCTCCCCATCATAATGATTTTTTTTCTTATTTGCTTGGTTAATTTGATCATACATTTCATTATCATTAAAATCCACATTACTGGGTCTATAACAACATCCAACCAAGTACAGTGGTATCTCGCTAATCCGAACCTCTTTAGTCCGAACCCTCCAGTAATCTGAACTGGGGTTTGAAAGAAAAAAAAGTTTTATTTATTACGTATTATTATATTGTGTACTATTATTTTTATTTAATAATTATTATTTTAACTATTATTATTTATTTCATTATTATTACAGTACAGTATTTTTTTTCATACTGTCGATTGTACTGTTATAGTGCAGGTCTATTTTGATATATTGTGTGTTCATGTTTGCCTGGGAAGTCGTCGAACCTGAAACAATTCAAGTGTCATGGAAAAAACTGTGGCCTTCTAGAATTTACCAAATAACTATGATACACAAAAAGAGGAAATTCAAAACATGCATAAGTTGGTTAAAAATATAAATCCAGATGTTGAAATTTCACAAATAGATGTTACAGAATGGAAAAAGAGTAACACATAAAGAGGCAGTTGACAGTTTTAATGTGTGTATAGGATGGGTTAAGCAGAATGATGGGTCATTCCACAAAATTTTATTGCTAATGCAGCTCCGAGAAGAAGCATTCAAAAAAAGTTTAGCTTCCAAGAAGCAAAAGAAAATCAGTGACTTTTTTATGTATAGTAGCTTTTTTTTTTCTATCAGATACTGCATTTATTTACAGAATTAAACTGATGTACCATTAGAATCTGATTATTGTTGTCTCTTGGGTGAAAAGTCGCTAATCCGAACGAGCACGGTTTTTATTAGTTTGGATTAGCGAGATACCACTGTATTTCATTCCATTTACCTCTATCTCACACCATACTGCCTCAAAACCACTGGCACTATTTCCCTCTTGCATTTCTACTTTGTATGGACATAACTCTTCCTCTATCATCAATAGCACTCCCCCTCCCTTTTTAACCCTTCTACCCTCACGAAACACATCGTACCCTTCCATCCCTATTCCTGTCAGGATGTCGTCCTCCATTTCTCACTTATTCCAACAATTTCTAGGTGAACAGACGCAATTAGTGCAACCATTTCGTCTACCTTGTTTCTTACACTTCTAGCATTTGTATACAAACACAACAGCTCATTCCTGGATCTACAGCTAGTTCCACTGATACCACTCATTCGATGTGATCTCTCCATGCTCAACTGGGGCCATTTCCCTTTCTGCTTATTTCGAACCCTCTTCAATTCCAACTGTTTCCTCTTGATACTAGGTCATCCCATTCCTTTCCTGTCTACACATGCTCTGACATCCTCTTGGAGCATCCACCTTTCTCATGCTGTGTACCCCTGTCCACCCTGAGCCTCCCCGTTTCCCTGTTCCTCTTGCACACCCATTCTCTCATTTTCCATACTCATGCCACTCTCTTACTCATTCATAACCACCTCTTCAATCTCTCTTGCTCTTCCACATCACTTCCCACTTGATCTGATTCATTCTCTGTACTCACTTCTCTATCTTTCAGCAGCAGTCTCTCCAAGCGACTCACCATAACCACTCAAATGCAGTCCATCTCTCTTATACAGTTCACTTCATCCTTCAAACTCATTCCACACATTAACAAACTGTACTCCTTTCTGCTCATACATTTCAGCTAACATCATTTATAATCCTTGCTCTCTGCCTCATCTCACCACAGTCATACCTAGGCAACATGCTTACTATCTTTCCTGTCACATTATTCTCTTTTATCCTTCTAAGCAGCCTCCTGATATCCATTCTGACATGTCTTTGTCCTCTGCCTAGTCTTTCGTACCTATTAAAATCATCAACTCCTTTGCTCACTCCCTCCCTCCTCATATCCAATGCCTCAATCACTCTACTCATTTTACTGCCTGGAAAATATATCTTGTGCATCCTCTCATCCAGCACACCTTTAATAACAATGCCACTCGATCGTCTTTCATTAACTCTTTCGTACCAACATGATTTGTTTTAATCGTTTTCACCCACATTTTTTTAATTTCATTCCACATCCATTTCATCTCTTGCCTCATCCAACTCAATTCAACTTTCGAATCTTGCATCACATTCTCTTTATCATTCAATCTTTCCATCGACCCCCGCTTCACGCTTTCACTCTAATTCTCTCATTTTCCATACTCATGCCACTCACTTCCTCATTCATAACCACCTCTTCAATCTTTCCTATTTTTTTTTTTGATGAGTGCTAACTCATCAAATCCTAGTTAGCTCACACTTCGCACACACCCCTCTTCCATCCGCTCTAAATATCCACAAATCATCTACGTAATCAAAAGAATACACGTAGCACACCTCACACTTCACAAAACGACTGAAGTGTAAGTTCAAGTCATGCAATGACAAAGCTGCCGCCGGCATCTTTCCTCTGTCGGTTACTACTCTAAGGTCTAATAACGAATTTGTAATTAACCATATATAGAAACAATAATAGCAGAGTACTGTTGGATCCTACTTTCTACTCCGATGTGTATTCTAGTTGTTGACTGACTCCTCATTCGAACACAGAGAATATTTATTTTTAACTGCGCCACTCTATGTTCAAATTTGCATGAGCAACGTTGAGGAATCAACCATCAACCAATCCATATTATTACTAACTTAATTTTAGGCCAAGGTTCTCTTTATTATATAGGGTTCCCGCTAAGATTTGAATTATTTCAATGAGCAGTGCAATGAAGAAATCAGGCAAATACAAGATTCAATTCAAATAAAATTATTTAATGCAGTGTCACATAAATTTACATCAAAGCAAAGATTTCTAGTTGGGAAAATACAGTTAAACAATAATTAAGTTTTCATTGAGATACTAGCAAACTACTCAGCTGAGTATAATAATTACGATTAGAACTTATGCTTTACAGATTCTATTCTTCTTATTATCAAGATTTCTTATCACAACTTCACTCAGATTAAAGTTATTATTCAATATAGTTCAAATATCAACTCAGTTTAACCATTCAGAACAGTTATAAAATATAAACCATCAGACATTCATTTGAAGATTTCAAAGTTCTATCAACCTAGCAAAATAGTTCGCAGAATTTTCAGTTTCCAATATTACATTAAGTTTCTTACAACAGGCTTCTCTATATCACACTTTCAGTCGAACTATTAATCCAATTGGTACGATATTTGGCACAAAAGAGGGAAATGGCTCACTACATCACACATTCGATCTTGAATAGATAAATACAGCAATAAGGATTAAATTATGTTCGCTACTTCACATTAGGCATGGAAAAGATAATCCTATCGGCATAAGCAGTATAGCTTCTTTACATCGAGAATCTTATGAACACACTTAAATTCTTGTTGACTTTCACTTTAAGACTACGCAAACTTAAAAGAAGCTTCTGTTTCTGTAACTGATTAATAGACTCGGGCGAATATATCCTTTTGCACTGGTTCAACTTAACTTCCAATTTCTTTCTTTTCTTATTATCCCTTAAGTGCATTATTCCAGTGCAAGGTGATAGGAAATTACAATAGGATTAGAACTCCGAAAAATGTAAGTCAAAGTGAAAAGTGATTCTCAGTCCTTTTTCTTCCGTTCACGCCATGTTAATCGGCCACCTTCCTTGCCTGCTTCCCTACTCCCGTGTGTCTTTTTCATGTACTGCTTATCAAATCCTACTCTCCTTTCCCACCAAAATCTGGTTCTAACTGGTTTAGTTTATATCCAACTGGCTTCGTGCGTCCTGTACAGTAACACGCGCTAACTATAAGTAACAATTTCTCATAGCAGCCAATCAAGTGTTATCTTAAGGAATTTCCTGGATACATTAAAATTGCACATATTATAGTTTTTAACATTATATTAAAGGAATTAAATTCACAAAATAATTGATATTTTTAACACACAGCTTTTCATAACTGTAATTTATCCCAAAAATTTATAAATAAATAAATATTGATTAACATAACTTGGAAAAAATTACATAAATAACATATTATGAACATGAGACTATTAGTTTAAAAAGAAACAAATTTTGCTCAGGGAATGATAGATTATGTTGGACTCTGAATGATGTATTAACAATTTCCATTTCTCTTCATTCAGAATCCAACAATACCAGTGTGGTTTCAGAAATAAAAGATCCACAATTGATAACATATTTATGCTATGAAATATATATGGAAAAATGCTTAGAATATGATATAGAACTTCATGATTTATATATTGATTTCCAACAAGCATTTGATAAATTAAATAGAGACAAGAAATAAATTAATACAAATATGTGCATATGCAGTTGATACAGCAATAATAAGTCACAGAAGAAAAGATTTAGAAGAGAAATTTGAAGAACTTAATAGAAATGCTAAAGAAGTTGGATTACAAATTAACAAACAGAAGACTAAATATATGCAATGTGGAAAAAGAATAAATAAAACCATTACAAGATGTAATATTATTATTATTATGTGACAGCTCCAGGGAGTCCAAAGACTCTCGAGGGAGAGTGTGCCAACAGCACTGAACGATTGATCCCTTCAAACTACTAACCACGCTCAAACTTGCTTAACTTTTTTCTGAGCCATTAGTAGCAGGCTCTACCAATCGACCAACCTTTGCTGACATATAAGTGAATACAGTTTCGAACTTGTAGATAGTTTTAAATATTTAGGTTCATTAATAACAACAAACAATAATATATCTGAAGAAATTAATAGTAGAATCATGGCTGGAAATAAGTGTTATTATATTTACAAAAAGTTAACGAGTAATAAGATTCTTAATCATAATTCTAAAATAAAAATTCATAAAACAATTATAAGGTCTGTAACAACATATGGATGAGAAACATGGCTATTAACATAAAAATATATAGACAGATTGAGAATCTTTCAAAGGAAAACATTAAGGAAGATATATGGACCAATAAAAGAAGAAAATGGAATATGGAGAATTGGAACAAATAATGAACTTGAACAACTAACTAATGGCGAAGATATAGTAAGACATATAAAGTCAAAAAGAATAGCATGGTTGGGGCATATAGAAAGAATGGAAAAAGATAGAGGAGTTAAAAAAATATTTGAATGGAAACCATTAGGACAAAGGAAGAAAGGTAGATCAAGAAAAAAGATGGATTGATGTACAAAAAGATCTTATAACTCAAAAATTAAGAATTGGAAGAATATTGCACAAAAAAAAAATAATGGCTAAAAATTGTTTTGCAAGCTAAAACTTTTGAAGAATTGTAAAGCTAGAAGAAGATTATTTATTGTATTTCATGCAATTTCTATGGACTGGAAAGATATAAAATTTGGAATCTTGCCTTCATTGCTGATGTGGCTTTAAAAGACATTTAAATGTATTTACCCAAATGTATAGCTAAAGGATTTTCCTTTTCTTATAGGTTATTGCAAAGCAGGGTGAAACCAAAGTAGACTTTTCATCTGTAGGTAGTGGAGAAAGAGAATACAAACATATGTAAGGCTAATAGATACAGGTGATATTATTTGAGAAATAAATCATTCCCCTCAATAAAAAATATATATATGTATAATAAACACCACTACTAAGAAAATTCAAATTTTTTTAGTGGTGTTTATTATACATACATATATATATATATATATATATATATTAGGATAACCAAGCAATTTTATATGCTTGGTTATTTTAGCACCTAATCCCAAGTATGCAAACAATTAAGTTTGCGCCTGAAACATACTAAGAATAGTGATCAAAGCTTTACCCACCTTTACAATGAGTTGCCCTGGTGTTGTACCATCTTTAGACTTGAACTTTGTTTCAGGCGCAAACTTAATTGTTTGCATACTTGGGATTAGGTGCTAAAATAACCAAGCATATAAAATTGCTTGGTTATCCTAATATACAATATACCCAAGTTAAAAATTTATTCCCATATATATATATATATATATATTTTGTTTTTTTTTTGTATTAGAGAAAAAATGTATTAGACACTGATATTTTACTCTAATACATTTGCAGAAAAATCTAGTGCTGGTAGATGCTTAATAAAATTCCATACTGCATAGAATTTTAAGTTATATATATGGCAGCAATAATTTTTCCTTCAGTTATCTAAGAAAAAGTATTATTTTATTATTATTTTTTCAACACCTACAAAACAATTATAAGATAATTACTTACTTAATTGGATTCCCTCTGATTTCGGACATAATATTTCCTTCACCTCCCAAATATTCATAGCACAGACTTAAGAAGTTATAAATTACAAAAGCTGGAAATAAAGAGATAAATTATACAGAATATAAACGAAATAGAAAAAGACATCTTTTGATTTTTTTTTTTTTTACTGGATAACCGCTAAATAGAATTTTTCCAATTCATAAATAATATATGACTTATTAGCTCAATACTATCCCCTCTTATATTAAGAACACCGACTTGATTTTTGGGCCAAAATTAAGATACTAAAACAATGAAATAATGGTCAGCTAGTCATTGTTCTAAACAATAGAGCTATTGCAGCAGAAATTTCCACAGGATGTTTTGTTTATTCTTGATTTTGATATATATACAATTGTTCATTATACTTCAAAAAAAACTATGCAAAAATTCAGGGAGACTATATGTTTTCACATTTTAGCAAAACTCTGTAGAACACACACAGAAACAGTTGATTTCCACATTCCTTTACATCTGTTGTTGATACTGATACATGGATGACATCTTTTGTAGTTTAGTCCTACTCCCAACCAGATATTCTTTTATTAGAGAAAATAAAATTCATCAACAAATCAATTTTACAACAGAAACAGCTTCAACATAAAATAGTATCCTTTCCAACTAGAATTCCCGATAACACCCGAGCTTTTCCATCTAGATAGAATCCCTTCACTTGGTAGATGCACTCACAAGGGATCTCAAGTAGCAACATGATTTTTGTGCTTGGTCTAGAAATTATAGTCTTGTTTTTATCATTTACCCAAGCATAAACACACAAAATATCACAATAGGGTACTTGTATATAGAGGTGGATGACTTCACTTTAAAACTGCCCTAGTAGCTCATAAATCACAACACACTTCCTTTCAAATGTGTATATTGCTATATATTATGCAAAGGGTTACTACTGAGACATTCTTGACCATAAATGAGGTTTCATCAAAGGTTAAAACTGGTCTTGAAAGTGACCTTTCCAGTAACATATGACAATATGAAAGGAAGTGCACTGTGCATTATGGGATAGTAGGCAATTTAATATTGATATGCTGTTATACCTAGTTGCTGGCCTGTTGGCCAAGTGGTTAGCATATCCACTCTCCAGCCAAAAGGCTGCGAGTTCGAATTCCGCCATGGGCATAGATGTTTGTGATTGTTTCTGAAAATACTAGTGGTAGGTGATAGATGGTATTGGTGTCATTATAGTTGGTGGATTGAGTGGTGGAGACGTAGAGCAGATGCCCTTCCTCGATGAGTCTTTGAACTCTCTGGAGGTATCGTATAATAATAATAATACCAAGTTGTCTACTATGATGTCACTTCATGTGCTCAAAGGATAAAACAAGAATATAATTTTTGTTAAGCATAATTAATTTAATTTATTAAGGGCTCTCATGTTCTTATCAGATAGGCTAAACTCTATCAACTGAGCTAATATCTGTTCCTCTGAAGATTTTTCTTTTTTTTTATCTGTTACAAGAATACAACTGCATCAAATATCTAATGTTTTAACCCTTCCACAGTTCTATATATTTTTCACATGTATTATTATTATTATTATTATTATTCAGGCCTCCATGGAGTCAAAAGACTCATCGTGGGAGGTCCTTCTAAGAACATAAAGTCTGTCAAGACTCATCGAGGGGAGGTCCCATCCCTAAGAAACACAAAGTCTATCATACCACTCCTTAAACTCACTGACTGTTCTCGCTCTCACCACTCCATCAGGCAATGCATTCCACGGTTCAACCACCCTACACGCAAAGAAACCACTCCTCACCCTCTTGCTCACAGTTCCCTTTCATAACTTCCAGGGATGGCCTCTTGTCATCACTCCTTCCCACTGTTCAACCAAGCGAAAGAACTCCCCAGTGTAACCACCTCTCAACAGTTTAAAAGTCTCAATCATATCACCTCTCCTTCTATCCACCAAACTCTGCAGTCCACATTCCCTCAGCCAATCCTCATAACTAACATTGTACAATCCTGAAACCATCTTTGTCATCCGTCTTCGTATCCTTTCCACAGTTAATTTATCCCCTTCAAATCGTGGGGACCAAATCTGAGAACAATAGTCCAAGTATGGTCTGATCAGAGACTTATACAATGGAATGATAACCCTCTTATCTCTGCAGGTCAATGTCCTCATAATTGCAGCAATCCTCTGTGTTACCTTCACCACCTTTGCAATATGTCCCCTAAACTTCAGGTTTCTATCAATCATCAACCCCAGATCTCGTCTCCTCAACTTCCTCCAGTATAACTCCTCCCATAGAGTATGCAGCATCCCATTGATGTTTCCCAAACCTCAAGACCTTACATTTTGCTGAATTAAACTGACACCCCCATTCATTTGCCCATCTATCTAGCTTATTCAAATCCTCTTGCAGGGCTACCACATCTGCACTATTACTAATAATCCTTCCCAGCTTCGCATCATCTGGAAACAACTGAATATTCCCTTGCAATCCACTGGCAATGTCATTGATATAAAGGTTAAACAATAGAGGTCCTAGTACTGAGCCCTGTGGGAACCCACTTGTAACCCTCTGCCTCCTTGAAACTGCTCCACCATACAGAACTCTCTGATACCGATCAGACAGCCAATCCCGAATCCAGTTGACCAATCTGACATCCAGACCCATGTGCTGCAACTTAAATATCAGCTTATCATGTGGCACCCTGTCAAATGCCTCCTAAACAACTTCGAAACATGTATTTATTCTCATTTGTGAAAGGCATTGCAGAAAGGAAACAAGAATGGATTTTCAAAATTGTCAAAATTCTCCCTTCATTAAAGAACAGGTCTACATCCTTGATTTAGACCTGTTCTTTAACCTAACCTAAGTAGCCTAGGTTACTGGATTTTGTGCTCCTGTAACCTAGGCTACTTTACACGTACAGGGAGGTCTTTAAATATCAGAAAGAGATCAACACAGTGATAACATTAAGTTCCTTCATTTGGGCAAGTGTGATCTTCATTACCATGTCATCAATTGATTAGTTATTATTCTGGAGAAGAGGAGCAAAGCATAATAATCTTTATACATAGCCAGTTGGTTAGTTTTGATTGCCAGGTTCACATGTAAACTGCCTTCAAATTTCAGGATTCTGATATTTTACAGCCCTACATCTCCTGATGTCTTATTATCCAGCATATCTAGCTTCTACATTCAGAAAACCTCAGGGATTTAGCTCTCTAATCCCTAGACTATCCTTAATCAGTAAGTATACCCAGTATACAAAGACAATGTTGATGCTTTTAGAAATTAGATGACTTACTGCTCATGCCATACATGAGCTAAATGTTAATAAACCAACTATCTCTTTAGATAGTTGGTTTATTAACATTTAGCTCATGTATTAGTAGAACTGAGTTAATCTTGGTTTAATTAAATGTAAGTATAGTAATGGTGTTTATTTTATAGCTAATTATATATTGCCAAATTAGTGTATATCACTGGAAGCAATTTAACTCGGTTTTACCTTTGATATGAATAACTTTGTATGATGTGGCATATGTAAAAATGATGGTGAACGAGTAGTTTATAGGAAAAAGGAGATGGTGTGGCAATATGTCTGAATCACATGCTGATTAGAGAGATAGATGAAGCATTGCATATCAGTGAAATTTCAAAACCAGGAATCAAATGAGTAGACATGGTAAGCAGCGATAATAAGAAATGCAAGCATGAATGAAAGTGTATGGCAGTGATAGCAAGAGATAAGTGATAAGGAAGAAATAAAGAGTGTGACAATTTTAGAAACAAAAGGCTTCAAACAGTGCTTCACATATCAAATGGGAGATGGAGAGACTGGAAAGTACTTGTTAAGAAGCAGGAAAAATAAGAAAGATGAAATATGAGAATAAAACAGGAAGGTGAATGATTTCATGTGTGCTAGTGGTTTCAGGTTGTGATATGACAGGCTAATATGTAAGCAAATAGAAAGAGTAGAAGATTATGAATGTCTTCGTCATAAAGAATGACTTGAAAGGGGATGCATGAGGGAGGATATGAAAAAAAAGTTGTTTAACGAGGCATAAAAAAAAAAAAAAGCATAAAAACATTTTAAAATGAGGCAAAAGAACCAATGTTGTCATGAGTCTGTTGCCAAGGTATAGCATGAGTTAGGTGACAGAGCTGGGATTGCAAGTTATACAATGTGCAGACTGTATAGGAGAAATCGTGTACAATATGCTGATGTATGGAATGATTTTGATAGATGTAAGAATGGATTACATTTAAATTGATTGGCATCTGGAGAAACAAAGCAAGAGAGTGAATACACACAGTCAGGGAAAACAGATGCATTGATGTTGTTGCATTAGAACTTAGATGTGCACAATTAAGGTGTGCATCCACTATCATGTAACCTCACTAGGCCAAAATTGCAATTTTAATGACACACACAGAATGATAATATAATTGGGATAATCCCAAGAACAATGGGGCCAGTTTTGTCAGATAAGAAAAGTGATAACATGAGGTAAGGATTTTTGTGTTAGAATTAATTCAGACTGCTTATATAAAATGGTCAAGTTTTAAGAGTTATATGAATACTCATAAACCTGGCAGTTGGCTTCATGCATGCTCACTAACAGCAGAAGCTTCAGAAACAAAGGGAAAGAGTTTCTATAATTGATAAATGAAAGGCAGACTAAAAATTATTAGCATCAGCAAGAACCTGGAAGATAAACAGTACAGAGAGAAGGGATATTGCTAATGATTGTAGAGAAATTAAATCCAACCAAAGAAGAAATCTCAAATGGCGGTGGTAGCATGTGTGTAATATAGGGGTTAAGAGATGACATCCATAGCTGATATATAACAGAGTAAAATGAAAAGGACTGTGAACTACAAACAGAGATAAACCTTATAGATATAAATACCATTATGAGTGACTTCAACTATGAGGATAGAGATGGTATGGAGGGAAAAGCATTCATCATCAAATTCCTGACATGTACCCTCAAGGAGTGTACAGGATATGATAGTACTACATGAAAAATTTACATCATTACTAACTTCCTATCTACAATTTTCCTCCAGTTCAGTCTATTACTTTTCAAGACTCCAACATTACCAGATCTTATATTTCTATCGTCTAAGGCACTTTGTACCGTACCAATCCAAATATATCTTGGCCTTCCTCTGGGTCATTTTCCTGCCAACTTGGCAGTGAACACTTGTTTTGCTAACATTTCCTCGCCCATTCTGTTTAAGTGACCATACCACCTGAGATTAGCTTTGCTAACGCATTCCTGGATGCTGACAATGTCAAGTTCTTTCCTAATATTCTCGTTTTTAATATGATATTGCCATTGATGCCATCTATTCACGCCTCTAATCTTTCTCAGGACTCTCATATCTGCCTTCTCTGGTCTTTGGTGAAGTGTTTTACTTCTGACCCAGCTCTCAGATCTATAAGTTAAAACTGGCTATGTTCAAACCAAGCTGGTTTGAACACTGTCTTGTAAACAGCTAATTTAGTGTTCCGACTAATTTCTCTCTTATTCCATATGAATTTATTCAACTGACTTCCTACCATACCAGCTTTGTTGATTCTGTTGTCTATTTCCATATTTAATTTACCATCTTCACTAAAAATTGTGCCTAAGTAGCTGAAATGTTTTACTTGTTCCACAGGTTTGTTTTCCATTCACAACACAGCTGACATTTTCAATGATTCTATCTATTTTCATTGTCTTTGTCTTTTTATTGCTGACCTTCATACTGTATCTATTACAACAGGTATTCAATTTAATCAGAGGATCTTGCAGACTTGTAGTGGATTTATTTAGAAGTATAACATCATCATCAGCATAAAGCAAAGAGCTGATGTTAACATCTCCAATTTTGATATCATGTTTAATACCACTTTCCTTCATAATGTGATCCATACAGATAATGAATAACAGAGGGGATAATGTACATCCTTGTCTCACACCAGATTTAACATTAAACCATCTTCCTGTACTTCCTTCAATTCTAACTGCTGACTTACAACTCAAATAAAGACTAAGTATTGCTTGATATAATGACCCATTGACACCATATAACTGCAGAGTATTGAATAGCTTCTCTCTTGGCACCTTGTCGTATGTCTTTTCCAAATTGACAAAACTTAAATACAGATCTTTGTTATATTCCCATGCTTTCTCCACTATTTGTCATAAAGTGAAGATCTGATCCTGACAGCCTCTATTTGACCTGAATCCAGCTTGTTCTTCACCAAGCTTTTCTTCCACAATTCTTCTCAACCATTTCTCAAGTATACTTGCATATATCTTACCAGGAACACTCAATAGGGATATACCTCTGTAAATCTCACATTCAGTTTTATTTCCCTTTTTATATATAGGTACTATAAGATTCGTCCCTCTGCCCAGGGATTTTAAACTATACAGTGTAGCCACTGTAAGACTTTTATAGCACTATACTTCAGCATTTCTGGTCGAATATCATCTACTCCTGCTGCCTTTCCCCATTTCAAGTCTTTGCTTTTTCTACTTCAAGTATGGATATGTATTCCTGACTGCATGCCTAGTCAATGTTTTTTATCACTGTGCTGTCATTACTGCTTGTTTCATTAGGAAATTTTCAAAGTAATTACTCCATACTTCAAGTATATCTTTTTCTCCCGTTTTCATTTCACCTTTATCATCTCTAACTCCTTTTACAGCACTCTTTCCTCATTCCTAAGCTTCTTCAACAACATCCAGAATATCTTACCAAAGTCCTCCCATGACTTTTGTTTAGCTAGTTTTACACACTGTTTAGCTTTCTTACATTTGTCTCTGTATTCTCTAAGAGCACAAGCTGACTTATTTGCCAGGAACTTTTGATATGCTTTCTTCTTTTCCTTCACTGCCTCTTTAACTTCCTGTGTCCACCAGGGAGTTCTAATTTTTCTATCCTTGCAGACAACTTCACCACATGCCTCTCTAGCTGAATGAATCAGGGTTTTCTTCAAGGTTTGCCACTGAATCTCCAAGGTTTGGTTCTTGTTTTCCAACCCTTTCATTTTTTTTTCAATAATCTTTGTGTATTTTAGTCTACAGTTCACACCTGAGAACTGCTCAACTTTTATTCACTTTAAAACTTTCTTACGTCATTCTTTTCAATATGAAATTCAATTTTATCCTGCTCAAGATAAATAGTGATCACTTCCAATTTCCAATCCTCTATACCCTCTGGTGTCCTGCACCAGGAAGAAAACATTACTATCAACAATAACATAGACAATGAGACTTTTCTTATTCCTAGCCTCTTCTCTCCATGTGAATTTGTGCACATTTTTATGTTGGAACATGGTGTTAGTAATAACCAGTCCATGTCCTGAGCAGAAATCCAACAACAGGTATTTGCCATTATTATTAGCTTTGCTCTTTTCTCCAAATTTTCCCAAAATATTTTTGTATGTCTGACAATCACTTCCTACTCTGCTATTTAGATCCCAAACAAGGACCAACTTTTCCTTTTTCATTGTGTCAGTAGCTTTCTCTAGAGCCTCAAAAAATTCCTCCACTTCTACCTCAGTGGAATCTTCTGTGGGATCATAGGCACAAATAAGTCTCATTGTCCAGTTCCCCATTCTGATATTTGCCCAAATCTCTCTACTTGACACTGCCTGCCTTTCAAGAAGATGAGCCTCGTATTTTGTGTTGAATACTATGGCTACTCCTTCTTTTCCTCGATTGTCATTGCCTGAATATAACATTTTGTATTTATTGCTCAGAAAGATCTCACCAGTTTTTCGTCTTTTTTGTTTCAGTCGCCCCTATTATGTCGATCTGGTACTTATCTAATTCCTCCGCTAGCTCCATTTCTTGGCCACTGAGGCTTCTTATGTTGGTAGTACCGAATCTTTAACCCTGGTGATGTTGAGTTGAAGTGTGTTTTCAGATTTGTTCCAAAATGATGGGAAAAGCATTCAAGAGGGAGAAAAGAATTTATAAATACTGATAGATAACCATTTAAAAAAAAAAAAAATAAAGATGGAAGATACTTGCAATGCAAAAATACAGGATCTAATAACAGCATCTAAGAGTTTGTAGAAGTGGCAACTGTTATGCCAATTGGTGGGTAACATGCAGTTCTGACTTTGGAAGCTGCAAATCATATGCAGTTCTTGCATATAGCAGGTGAGGAACCTGCAGCCTTTTTTTCACATATTTTTTTAATTATGTATCTTCATTGCTTACAAATTATACATTCCCAATTGGCATGTATTTTTATTAATTAATTGCAATTATTTTTAAAGCACAATGTTAAAAAAATCAACCATTAGTATTGATCCATCCATTGTTCTATGGTTGGTGCTAATGTTCAATGTTTAGCATAGTATCACATTATATTTATTTGTCACTATTAAAACGTTTTCTTTTGATCTAGATATCTGTTGTGTGATCTCATTACAGAAATAATGAATGTTGGAATGGAAGCTTTCATTCACCATTCTGTTCAAAATTTTCAACCCACATCTAATCAATGGTTCCCCAATTCTCTTGAGCACCCATTGTGCTCAAGAGATGTGTTCCTGTTCTTTATCAACTATACTCTTCTTTGTTGGAAGTTTCTCTACTTGGTTATAATATAAATTTAAGATACCAAGAAATTATATACTTGGTTTAATCCTTTATCCAAGTGTAAGCAAACAAGTTTGCACCTGAACTATTTTCAGGAATGGGACAACTTGTATAAAGGTCAGTGAAGTCATTAGCTTCTTTATACCAGTTGCCTCAGTCTTGAAAATAGTTCAGGCGTAAACGTGTTTGCTTACACTTCGATAAAGGATTAAACCAAGTATATAATTTCTTGGTATCTTTAATTTATACACTCTTCTTTAATAACTTTATACATGTACAACAGTTGCCCAAAAAAAAAAGGTGATAAATGCCTACCTTTAAGCTATCAACCTATTGCTCTCACCTCAATTTTCTCTAAATAATGGAGAAGGTTAGCAATGGTCAACTTTTTCAACACCTGGAGAACTGCAATCTAATTAGTGACCACCAATATGGATTTTGCCAACCTAGATTTAGGTCAGGAGATCCACAACAGATCTCCTGGCATATACATCATGCACCCTCTAGATCCATTCCATGGAGAAGGTTGGAGAAACCTGTGGCATTGCTCTTGATATCTCCAAGGCTTCTAATAGCATTTGGCATCAACAGCTTAGAAAGTTATCATTATTTGGACTGCCTTCATCCTTGTGTAGTTAGATTGCTGGTTTTTCTCTCATTTCTGATGACAGCACCCTTCACTCATATGACAAGCCTTGCAGTACTCAAATATCTCAAGCTTCAAGATAATCTTTAAATAAGTTCCCTGAATACTGATCTCCACAGTATCCTTGATTGGGGTAAAAAACAATCTAGCCAACTTTCATTTTACACAAATTATGGACTCTACAACTGTGTTACAAATATTTTAATTTCCTGATGTTTCAACCTTCATCGTCTCTTCAGCATATTGTGTGAAATGTAATTTAGCTTGTATCTGTGTGTGTGTGTATGTACTCCAGATGATGACCTTAATATGAAGTCTAAACATCGTGAAATTAAAATAATTATTTATAACATGGTTGTTTGTAGAATCCATAATTTGTGTAAAATGAATGCTGATCACCATGTAACACTAAAGAAAAGGAATCTAGCCAACTTCAATGCTTCTAAAATACAGTTTTGTTTGTTTTCTCAAAAAAGACCTCTGCCTACTTTTGATAATATTCAGCTCAACAGACAATTCCAAATCTCTCTTCTCATACTGACTCTTACTTCAAATCTTTCCTGGCATCATCATCTTCCAAAAAAACTTGGCATCCTTTTCCACTCAAACTACTTCTCTGCTGAACAGTTACTTACTCTATATTAGCATTTCTCAACCTTTCTAAGCCCAAGGACCAGTAAACTGCCTAAAACAATTCTACAGACCACTAAATTATGTAATGTTTTAAAAACCTATGTGGGGGATTACCAACATTTGGGAAAAACTGTGCCATTTATAACATCATAAATCTAAAAGCATGTTTTGAATACATACGGAAATATAAATTGGAAATAAACAATTAAAAGAACATCATCATTGAACAAAGTTTTAATTTTTATTAAACAAATAAATAATATGATATAATTATGTTACTACTTACTTTTAATGAGATGGTTGAACTTCTCGGCCTTTGCAGAGTTGCTGGATAGCTGGCTCAATATTGGTCAACTTCAGTCGAAGATCGGCACACACACAGACGATTTTTGTATTTTGTTTTTATTTGAAGGAGCGATGAAAATCCTTTCTCACAAAGATAGGTTGTAGAAAACTGCATGATGATTTTCAATGCTTCTTCAGATAATTCAGGAAATTCACTTCTTACTGAAGGCGAGATCCAAAATGGAGCCAAACCAAGATCATAGAATTGCATTTTAAGCCCGCTATCACTTGAAAGCTCAATTAACTATTCTTTTTTCAATAACGAAAGGTTGTTCTCATGACTGTAAGCCTGAGATGGATCACGAACCCACAGAAATTTCTTATCAAAATTATTCAGAAAATATCTTTCAAAATTCTGCTTCAGAGTTTTGAGGTAGTTACAAACCCTTTCCAGAAACTCAGAATCAACAAAAATATAATTTTCCACTGAAAAGGATCCTGATGTTGAAAAAGGTGCACATTGTCTGTCTTTAACATAACTAATTCATAACACCAGTTTTTTTTTTTTTAATGCTTTTATTTTGTATGGGGCACTCCATCTCTGAAGTCATGCAGGCACTGGGCATTTCACAGGCCACTGTGTACAACTTATCGATGACAGGGGATGCCGTCAGCTAGCATCAGGTAACAGCAGATAGACGGGTCACAGTGCCACAGATCACTCGCCAATGCAATGCTGGACAACAACGACATGTAAGCAGCCACACCATCCAGAACCGTCTCCTCGCTATGGGGTACAGAAGCCACCGCCCGACTAGGGTACTTCTGCTCATTGCACGTCACAAGGCACAACGATTAGCATGGGCACAGGAACACCGCCATTGAACCCTCGACGCATGGAAAAAGGTCGCCTAAACTGATGAGTCGAGGTACACATTGGTACATGCCGATGGCAGGGTACGAGTGCATCGCCAAGCACATGAAGTGATAGATCCCTTGTGCCAGCAGGGTACAGTTCAGGCCAGTGGTGGTGGTATCCTTGTATGGGGACTGTTTATGTGGGATGAAATGGGTCCCCTGGTACATCTACCATCGTTCCTCACTGGCGAACGATACAGGGACCTGCTGTCAGATCATGTGCACCCATTTCTGCACCTATAGCAAGACAATGCACCGACCCACTGCTCCCAAATTGTGGCAAAGTGGGTGGATGAACACTCCACGGACATGAGGATGCTTGGCTGGCCCCCGAGGTCTCCTGACCTCAATCCTAACACATCTGAGATGCTGTTGAGAGAGCTATACGTGCCCTGAACCCTGCTCTGACCAATCTCCTTGCACTGTGTAAGGCTAGGCAGGGGTCATGGATCAGTTCAGCTCCCCAATGCTTCCGGTGCCTTGTGGAGTCAATGCCACATCGCAGCTGTCATCAAGGCGAAAGGGGGTGCTACCCACTACTAGGCAGGTATCTCTAATTCAACTGCTCATGAGTGAATGAATATATATATATATATATATATATATATATATATATATATACTGGGTGATCCAAAAGTAACAGAAAAAGTAAAAATTCAATAATTTGAAAAGTATGCAACAGTAGCACGATGTGGTTTTCACAGAAAGACATGGGATTTTTTTTTTAATAACGAAAAATTTTATTGCCAGAATAGTTACATTTGCCACCGACAGGTGTTGCTTCAGGTGTGTCAGTAGTTTGTACAGTCCCGTACAAAATGCCAGTTCGTCTTGAAATTTCACGTGCACTGCATTCCCCATGTGCGGAAGCTGCCGATTATGTGTCGGTCATGTGCACAACTGCAATAGTTTTTTTGGGTCTCCCGCCTCTTGCACGTGCTTCCAAACTGCCAATGTCCTCAAACCTTTTCATCATATCTATCAGTGAGGAACAAGACATTGGTCCCTTTCTACTTCTAATACTCCGCATCGAACGATAGGTGCACAAAGCCGCACTTACACATTCGGAGTTCTGATAATACAGCTTAACTAAAAGTGCTTTATCTTGTAACGATAACATGCCTCACCTTGGCAGAACGTTTAACTTTGGTAATAAACATCAAATGCTGAAAGTTTAATTTCAGTATTCAATACATCTGAAATTTATGTACCTCACGGTTTAAATAGCGATGGGCATCAGCTACAGCACCACCTGTCGGTGACAAACGTAACTATTCCGGCAATAAAATTTTTAATTATTAAAAAAAAAAAAAAAAAAAAAAAATCCCATGTCTTTCTGTGAAAACCGCATTGTTCTACTGTCTATACTTTTCAAATTATTGAATTTTTACTTTTTCTGCTACTTTTGGATCACCTGGTATATATATATATATATATATATAAAAGCAAATTTTTAGTTTTAATGATATTTCATACAAAAGCAAATATAATTAAAGCTGAACTCGATTTTCAAAACTCTAGTAAAAAACACAAAAAATATTTTTTTTTACCTTCATACCAGTCTCTAACACTGTCGAAATAAATATAGAAATTATCATGAAAGAAAAGTAAGCTCAGCCAAGAATCAAAGGCATATATGGGCACAATAAAAAGAATTCGTACAATCCAGCGCTGTTCTGATGGACTGGTGTAGTATCGTAGGTGCTGGTATATCTAAAAAAGGAATAAACAATCTAAATATCTAACTTGCATAAACTGCAAATCATCAGTATATTAATTATGCTTAAATATGGCAGCAAATTTCTGTTGCAGATTATGTAAGTATATCAAAAAATAACTAAATAAATCACATTTTAAGCCACAGCAATACATGTGGTTGCTATTTATATAAGAAATGACACAGGCTGTGTCCGAATGCAGATTTTATTTCTAAACTTTTGTACTAGTTTTGCTGAACTGTGAGCAGTTTCTATAGGAATAATTCCTATTATTAAGTATTTGAATATTAAAAAAATTAAGAAATGATTGCTGACAATCATAAAAAAAAAAAAAAAACGTGCATTTTGTATAATAGCATTCTTGGTCTTTGAGTTGGATCAGGTTGTGACACCCTAGTCACCTTTAATGTTTCCAAAACACAATTGTCTTTTTTTTTCCCCTTCCCACTGAGAGAAAAACAAATCTTAGTATCTTTGATAATGCTCAGATTAACAGCCAAAAACAGATTTTGCTTCTCAGAATGACAATTACTTCAAACCTTTCCTGAGCCTTTACTAAATCATCTCTATACCATTATCAGCATCAAAAGAACTTTGTATCCTTTTTCGCTCAAAACACTACTTTTAGAAATCTGTTCAAACTTGGAATACTGCTCCATGCTTCCACTGAAATACTGTTATTCCCCATTCACCATTCAAATCCATTTATCTGTTATGGAAGAACCTTTGCTATGAAGTATAAAAGAATATTAACAAGATAACTACTCGTGATCTCTGCCCACTCACAGTACTAATCTGCTGTAGCCTAATGCAGTCTCACATGTATTATGGGGGGGGGGGTGAATCATGTCAATAAAAACCTAATTATAGCAAAAAAAACTTGCATCAACTCATTGAGCCCAACACCAAAAAGTACTGCATCCATATATATTCTTATAATTGCTTACATAAAATGCAGTTCAAAAATTTTTAAGATCTGAAGTTTTGATCTTTCATTATTTTTAAGATGTTGCTGTTGTTTGTTAAGTGTTTAAAAGTATATAGCTAAATGCATAAATAT
Organism: Typopeltis vanoorti; assembly: GCF_054136105.1. NCBI lineage: Eukaryota > Metazoa > Arthropoda > Arachnida > Uropygi > Thelyphonidae > Typopeltis > Typopeltis vanoorti. The sequence goes on from NC_143564.1 coordinate 58,834,215, forward strand.
ATTATAAAAGTAGATGAAACTTCTCTATAAATCGGTCATCATCATTAAATTCCTGACGTGTACCTCAAGGAAGGTACAGGCTACTCGAATAGTATTACAAGAAAAGATTATATTCAATTTCTTATTAACAATTTTTCTCCAAATCGGTATGCATTTGTCAGGACTCCAACATTGTCATGTAAATTTAACCCTTCTAAAGCACAATTCTAACTGCATCAATCCCTCTATACCCACTTTGCTAACCTTTCCTCTCCTATTTTGCTTAAGTGACAATACTATCTGAAATCAGTTCTGCCCAATAGTCCTCAAAACTAACAATGTCAAGTATCTTCTTAAGATTTTAATTTTAAATATGACTTGGCCTATTATGCTAGCTGTTTACTATCCCAATTTTTCTCGAAAGTATCATATCTATTGTCTTGAGTCTTTTGTTAGCTGTTTTACTTCTAAATCCAGCTCTCAAATTCATGAATTAAAATTGGTTTGTGCACTTTTGTATATATTACTTTGGTGTTTTGAGTAATTTCTTACTTATTCAATATAAATTTATTCATTTGACTCCTTAAATATGCTAGCTTTGCTTATTCCATTACCTATTTCATAATTCACTTGAAATTTTCATTAAAAATTGTGCCTAAATGGATGAAGTCTTATTTGTTCTATAGGTTTCCCATTCAGAGTATTACTGAACTTTTCAAAGTTCATGTCATCATGCTGCTAATTTTCACACTAAATTTGTTACAGTAGATTAAGTATAGTAGTTAAGATTCTTTAGTTTAAGAATCCTGCAGACTTGAACTGGATTTATTTAAAAGAATAACATCATCTGCATAGAGTAAAGATCTGAGATTAACATCTCTAATTTTGATAACAGGCCTAATGCCACTTTCCTTCATAATTGTGAACTACGTACATGATGAATAACAGTGAGTGTGCAGCTTCGTCTCAACACCTGATTTTTACATCAAACCATCTTCTTGTACCTCATTCAATTCTAACTGCTGACTTACAAATCAAATATAGACCATGAATGTTTATCTATATACCTAATGCCTTGTTTATCATGGCATTTTGAAAGCATTTCTCTTAGCACCTTGTCACATGCTTTTTTTTTCAACCAGATCTAAACTTAAATACAGATCAATGTTATATTTTCATGATTTCTCAACTATATTTCATAAAGTAAAAACGTAATTCTGACAATGTTTTTTTATTCTGAACCCAGCTTGTTCAAGTGTCCCATAATTTTTCATAGTTTGTTTGCATAAATCTTTATGCAAGATTATACTTGTTGCATAAAGATTCATGTAAGCAAGTGTTTACTTGCATAAATCTTACATGGAACATTAAGTGGAAAAATTCCTCTAATTCTTGCATTTTGTTTTATTTTCCATTTTAGAGACAGGTGTTATGATGAGTCAGGAATGATGTTAGCTGTTTACTATCCCAATTTTTTTCAAAAGTATCATATCTATGATCTTGAGTCTTTTGTCAGCTGTTTTACTTCTAAATCCAGCTCTGACCAAGCTTTCAGAATTATTCAATATAGCATTGCAAAACTTTTATATCTCCATATTTGAACATTTGATTTTGATAGCATTTTCTACCTAAGTATTGATATACAGGGTGTCCCAAAATTCATGCAAGAAGTAACTTTTACAGAAAACACAGGTTTTTAATTAAAAATTGTAATTTCTTATTGATTCATAAAGTATACAGTATAGGGTTATGCATGGAATAGCATATCGGGTAAATGGCCTCCACAGCTCTGCAGGCACATATGCACTCTTTTGTCGAAATTTTCCACGACTGTTTTGCATAAATATGGCTGAATTTCATTGATACAGCGCTCAATTTCCTCCTTCAAGGCGTGGGTGGTCGTGGGCTTGTTGGCATAAACCTTAGTCTTCAAAAAACCCCAAAGAAAAAAGTCCAACGGCGTTAAGTCACATGATCTGGGCGGCCAATTCTGATCACCAAAACGGGAAATTACACGACCAGGAAATGACTCATGCAGTAATTGAATTGTTTCTCGGGCTGTATGGCATGTGGCCTTGTCTTGTTGAAACCGCATATCGTCCACATCCATATCTTGTAATTTAGGCACAAAAAACTGGATTATCATGTCGCGATGGCGAGCACCATTAACTGTTATTGCCTTACCAGCCGCATTTTCGAAGAAGAACGGACTGATGATGCCTCCAGCCCAAAATCCGCACCAAACAGTGACACGTTGTGGATGCATTTGTTTCTCAACAATCACTTGTGGATTTTCTGAACCCCAAATGCGATAATTTTGTCGATTAACAAAGCCATCAAGATGAAAATGAGCCTCATCACTGAAGATGATTTTGTTCAAAAAATAAGCATCCAGTTGTTGTTCCATAATCCATTCAACAAACTCTCTTTGCTGTGTGTGCTGTCAGTAGGCTTCAGTTCTTGAGTCAATTGAACTTTGTAAGCATAAAGATGCAAATCTTTCGTGAGAATACGCTGTAGAGAGCTTCTCAAAATGCCCAATTCAAGACCACGGTGCCGAATTGATGTTCCTGGACTCTCAGCAACGCTCTCACAAACTGCTTCGATGTTTTCTGTTGAACGATGGCCAGAGTGTATAAGATCACTAATTGATCCAGTTTCCTTGAATTTTTTAATTAATCTTTTCACAGTTGATGAAGTTAAATCACTATTCCGACCATATTTTGTACGAAAATTGTGAACTGAAGCTGCCAAACTGTCATTATTTTTAAAATATTGCTCAACAATGAAAATGCGTTGTTCTTTCGTGTAGCGCTCCATTTTTAATAACCCTGAACTGTCAGCTGTCACGCTGTCTTTTTTTTCTCGTTGGCAACACTTTACCACACAAATGGTGCTAAATTTAAATCTTGCGTGAATTTTGGGACACCCTGTATAATCCTGATTGCACACTGTACCTTAAAATTTTCATAACTGATATCTTTCTTACACACACACACACAACATTCCCTCCACACCATCTTTTCTTAAGAATCCTCTTGCTTAATAAAATTGCAGACACAATTTGATTCCTATCCCATTTATTCTTAAAACTCTGCAGACACATTCTGATACTGTATCATTTAAGTATTTTTTAAATGCATCTCCTGCACTGGTGATATCTTTCCCACCAACAAATAACTATGGTACAGAACCCAGTATACTGCACAGTTGGTCATAATTTTCTGCTTTATAGTTCAGCATATAAACTTTTCTGAATGGAACATACAACTCATCCCTGATCAGTATAGCATGATCACTATCACATAATGGAGGCAGAACAGTCATGTTTTTAAATGAAAGTCCCTCTGACACTATTATCAGATCTAACATTCTTTGATCCCAAGTTCCTTCTGTTGCACGTTGTTTCACAACAGTTCAATAAATTCTATTTCATTAAAGTCATTAATAGGCTGATGTATTTTGTCATTTGATCTACTAGGTCTGTAACAACACCCCACACTATGTAAATTATACTTGCTAAAAATTATATTCTTGTTTAATTTGCCCATCCTTCACATCCTTACCCAAGTGTAAGGATGCGAAGCTGCAATCAACATCACCTTGAAAATTAGAAGAATAGATCTGTACACAAGTCCAGATAAGGTCATATCAAGGCCTTATAAAGAAGCAAAATGAGTTTCTTATTCTTATTGTTTGTTTCAGCATTGCAATTATCTTCTGAGTTGTATTCACAATCTTTGAAATATGGCTCTTGAACTTCAACCTCCTATCTACCAAAACTCCTAGATCTGTAGCCTGGTCAGCTTTTTCTAGTATAATCCTACCAATATAATATGCCATTAGCTTCAGTTTTCTTGTTATACTCACCTCTGTAGCCTGTTTGGTTCAGCAGGACAGCTTGCAGATTTTTATTCATATCTAATGAATAAAAATCAGATCCGTACATACAGGGTGTTCGGGATAAATTTGACAGTTTCGTAAGGAAAAAGAAAATCTTCTTTGTATCTATTAAATTTAATGAATTGACAAAAAAACATTACAGGCAGAGTTAATTACAATACTATCAACAAGATTTACTCAAAATAACCACCATTAGCATCGATCACAGCTTCAATTCTGCTTCGGAACCTCGAACAAGCTGATGCTACAGTCTCCCTGGGAAGGGCCGCAAAAACTGTTTTAATTTTATCCATTAACTGGGCTTTTGTATTACTGGAAGTGCGATTGGTGTCTTTTTCAACTGCGCCCCATACAAAATAATCCATGGGGTTAAGGTCTGGGGAGTTTGGAGGCCAAACATTTGGACTGGTGAAGTCGTAGAAATTTTCAGACAACCATTTTTGACTTTTCCCAGAGGTGTGGCAAGGGGCCGAATCCTGCTGCCATACATACGGCCTACCATTGGCTACCCTTGTTATCCAGGGCTTGACTACAGTTAGCAACTCCACGAACAAAGCCCGAATTCCAATGCCAGGGTTCTTCAACACCTGTTCCTGCAGATTTGCCAGGAATTCTGCTGTACGAACGCAATCAGATCGTCTGCTAGGGATCTTTCTTCTTGCTACATCCTCGTAGTCACCATTGCAAGTCTCTAGTTCATGCCCGATTGTTTTTACTGTATTCAGGGAGCATTGGGCAGCAGTCGTAATATCCTTATTTTGATGACGGGCACGAATCATCATGATACAAGTTATTCTCTTCCATGATTCAGGTGGGTTCCAGCTATCCATCCTTTCTGACATCTTGTATATGAATGAAGAAGGGTCCAAACTTTTAAATGAAGAGAAGTGTGTGTTAATACATGTAACTTACGGAAAAATATAATTAATTATAAATATGTCAAATTTATCCCGAACACCCTGTATACCTAATAAGTCTGAATCCGGTTCATCACAATTACCTCCTTTACTATACAAATTGAAAATTCATATCTCACTCACTCACTCACTCACACACACACACACACACACACACACAGATCAGTTTATTTCCGAATAAGTTTCGATAAATATTTAGCATCTTTAAATGAATCACCTTTATTAATTATTGTCATTTGCACTGAACAAATATAAAATACGTACACTAGTTTCCATACATTAAGGAGCAAAGAGAAAAATCACAATAACTCAAAACTATGATGAATTTTTACAATTCAGTGAAAAGCAGTATATGAGATGGGGGAAAAAAACACCCATAAAAATTTTTAAATATTTTAATTCAGTAATAAATAGGTACAAGAAGACAATGGTCAAAAATGAGGTCAAAATGAGACTGTCAAAGTGCATCAATAAGGAATGTGGTCACCCCTCATATCAATACAATATTCAACAATATTTCATGCTATTTATAATGGTGTCATACCTACATAAACAATGAACCTAGAGGTCCAGGATCTTGTCTCTATAAGTTGAAGCACATACAGTGCATCCACCCAACAAGATGCCAAACCACCACACTACCTCCACCATAAGTGTCCCTGGTTCTCTCCTGATCAGTGCATGCCTAGTATTGCTTTGTAGAACAAACCAGGACTCGCCTGTAAACAACACTGATCCCATCGGTATTGGGTCCAGTTGACGTGGAGCCTGGCCCATTTCAAACTTTCTCTCCTGTGATGTGAGGGGGATAGGGACATACAGATTACTGATCATCTAGCATGCATATAGACCACCTTTGTGAAGTCTTCTGCATAGAAAAGAAGAAGAAGAAGAAGTAGACACCAATGTTCCTGTAGCAAACATGAGGTCAGATCATAGCTGATTCAGGATAGCATTCCTGTTTCAGTGAGCATGTAATTAGAGATATCAGTCACCCAGTGTAGTTGTAGCCTATGGTCTTCCTTCAGTTATCTCCAAAATGCTGTTTGTGACTGTTGGCATTGGTTCTACAGTCTGTGAACCATAGAATAATTCATATGCAACCATCTGGCTACCTCAGCCTGAGTTTGGCTGGCCTCTAGTCCTATGATGGATCACCATCTGAATTCATCAGTTGAATGATATTTTGCAGCCATAAGCCATATCCAAGAATTTTGCTATCACAAAATGTTATATTATACCTCCTAACATGAAATGGAAACCCACTCCAAAATGCTCGCTTTTATGTTGTGGCTCATTTGCATATATTGTTGACAGTGCCACTCATTTGTATATGATAACCAGACTGTCTTTTACATAATGTGCCTTCTTCATTGCACCTATGGGACCCTTTCTTTTCTTTTTTTTTTTTTAGTAACCTACAATATTTCAATAAATTTCTTTTTAGAGTTGACTCTCACTATAGCAAACACCATTATAAGAACCACATTCACCATCAACTACTAAAAAGAACAAAAAAAGGCACATAGATACAATGAGGAAAATTTACTATAGCAACTATTCACTATAAAATTATTGCACAGTGACAGTTGACTGTACATTTTTTCCAAAATCTTCCTATGACTTTCTTCAGTTACTTTTACATAACACATTACCTACATTTTTCTCTATGTTCTCCAAGAGCACATGCTGACTTGAAAAAAATTCTTTAGTTAGGAATTTTTTATAATATAATTTCTTCTTTTCATGACTTACTTCTCAAAATTAAGAACTATGAAGTTCTTAATTTTCTATCTTTGCAAATAGTAAAGTCCTTACTTTTTTGCCAGTAACATTTGTGTATTTTATTTTCAGAACTTTAGCATACATTATTTTCAATAGGAGTATGCTGAAGACAATTTTCAATTATCTTCAGCATACATATTTTCAATCCACATTTATTAAGCTGAGAAGCTGATTTATTAAGAACTCTAGATATCTTTTGAGATGTTCTCTGAATGTATGGAATAGTAACTATCCCATACTTGTTACATGGTTTACTATGAAGAGACAGAAAGATCTGTTAATATCTGCCTCAGAGAACATAAAAAATACATTCAACACAATCATTATGGCAAGCTGGGACTAGTAATCCACTTTTACACAAGATTAGTGCTATGTATAAGTCATTGCATATCAGATAGACTATTTTTAGAGTCAGAAGCAGTAATGAAGCATTCCTCAATAAGTATTAAAAATTAACACCACCTCCAACCTAACAGCTGGAAACTTTTTATCCAGCATTACAGGGCACCACAATAGGATGTCAGTTCTTTTTCGTATGCATTCATAAATGAATTTTTATAAATGAACTCTTATGAAGATTAATAATAATATCAACTTAATCACATAGTACTGTCATAATAGCCTGTACACCCAGTGAGGGTGCACATCAAAAAATTGATTCTTTTTCTTCACAATTTTGAATTGTTTCTACCACTACTTGCTTGAGACTTGATTTTCAGTGCTGGCTTACTGTTACAAGCTGTTTGTGCTATGAAGATAATCATTTGAAATATAACAAAATCTTAGCGACCAAATAAATATTACATTTGTTACTGTTACTGTTACAATACTGCTAAACATAAGATGAATAACTATATATCACATAAATAAGCACATCTATATGTTTGACAATAACTAATTCTTTTTGAAACTTTAGCTCATGTTTTTCTTTTTCAATGTGATAGTTATTTTTATCTTGCTCAATACTAAGTAATGGTTGCTTTCTATTGCACTGTTGTACCTTGGACCAATATGAAGATGTCACTATCAACAAATATTTTTCGACTTCTTTATTATAGTTAATAAGATGTTTTTGTGTGTGTTCCTTCACATTAAGTTATACATAATTTTAAGTGGCAACACAGTGTTAGTAAGGACAGAAATATAGCAGGTACTTATCATTAGCCCTGTGAAATAAATTATATTTGACAAGGAATTATATTTTTGTTTAAACTTTAATCCAAGTGTAAACAAGAAAGTTTGTGCATGAAATAACCTCCATGACTAGATAAAGGCTGTTGACTTCATATCAATTGCCTCAGCATTCCATAATACAAAAATATCATGGAATGGACACTACCTAGAAAGATACCAAAGTTGAGTGAATGCAGAAGTCATATTTTTCACACACACACACATATATATATATGATTTTTTCTCTGGTTCAGAGATAGTTTAGAAAGTGTCATTTTAAGCTTTCTATAAGAACTCTTTCCTTTTCTTTATATCAGCTATCCTATCTCTAATGATTAAATCTTTTCTACTTCTTTATTATATTGTACTGTGGGACCATAAGCAGAAAAGTCTTGTTTTGGAATGGCTTCTTTCCCAGTGATGTTTCTAACTCTGATGGAGCCTATTGACATCTTTCAGTCTCAGCATAATTTTTTATGTTGAGAATGAAGTTATTCCAGCAGTTGACTTTTCAATGTTGAACTTGATTCTTTGATGAAAATAGTGAGATCCTTGTATAATCAGGTGACAACCTAGCATGACATCTGATCATGTTTTACGATCCTAATGCATGTGCAACTTCAGCTAATATAAAATGCAACTTAGTCAGCTAATATGCAGATTTTCAGGCTATTCTCATTCATTTAGCATTCAGGTGAATTAGGCATATCGCAAAAAAAAAAAAAGAGATTTGGACATCTGGTTACATGCCATTATTCATTACAGGGCATGTAGGTTTCTTCACCCATTTTATCTAAGCTTTGATTATTAAGCAATAAATTCAGTGTGAACTTATGCAAATTTTTGTGTTAAAACAGAGTGTAAACAATGACTAATCCATATCCAAAAGCAGAAATCCAGCAGGGACCCAAATTTTCCTAAAACAGTTCTGTATGTCCAGGATTCATTTCCCACTCTGCTATTTAGGTCTCCAGCAAGAACTAGCTTTTCCTTAATGTCAGTTGTCCTTTCAACTGACATTAAGTTGAAAGGACAACTTAATGTCAGTTGTCCTTTCCTTCACTTTCCTACTAAAATCCTATCTACGGAACCAGAGGCACAAGTGAGTCTAATTGCAAATTCGCATTATGAAATGGTTCCATAACTCTACTCAAACTTATTATCATTTAAGAAATTTACTTTCATATTTAATGTTGAATATTACAGTTCCTCTCCCTTTTTCTGATCACCAGTACCTATATAAATTATTTTATTACAGTTAATTTTAAAAGGAAGTCACTCTTTTTAACTTCTTTGTCTCAGTAACACCAATTATGTTATTATTATTATTATTATTGTTCCGGGAAACTCCAAGGAGTCGACAGACTCATTGAGGGAGGCCCTAACATCATGTCTGGAACAACTATTCAACATTCACACGGTATCTATCATATCTTGCTTTGAACTCATTCACGGTCGTAGCACCCACAACAGACTCTGGAAGCTTATTCCACTCATTCACCACTCTCCAAGTAAAAAACCTAGCTCTAACACCCTTGTCAACCACGCTCTTGCATGTTAGTATGGTATTTCTGTAATTCTACTAGATCCACCTCTTTTACACTGACACTTCTTATCCTGATCATGCCTGGCAGCTGACATTTCCCTATGCACCAAGGTTTCCTGATGAAAAAAAAAAAAAAGCCAATGCCTTGTATAACCACAAACATCCCCCACACACATACACTATTTGGTTAAAAATATTAACTTGGGTTTGAGGATGCAGGTCAAGATATTTGTCATTTAAGAGAAGGCAAAAAGGAATATAATTTTTCCACTGAGAAATACAGTAAGCAAGCATTCATTAATTATATAATAAGACTAAGAATTACTTGATAAACTTAAACTTCTAAGTGACATACTATCATTCAAAACATTGTTATTTTATTACCAAGTTTTGAATGATAGTATGTCAGATAAGCAGAATAAAATAAAATGCTTTAATACTTTTATGTTGTTAAATATATGCCAAGAAGTATCTCTTAATACTTAAATTCATTTAATTACAAATAAAAGAATTACTCAGGTACCTCTAAAAAAGTTAAAAGAGACTGTATGCTCACATGAATTTTAGAAGAAAGAAGTTGGCAATGGAAAGAATCTTTAATAACTGAAATAAGTCACATATAATAGAGGCAAAGAGGACAAAATATATAGTTGGGTAATGCTATAGCCCCGGGGGTCAAGAAGATGTGGATGACATGCACTGGCAGATTAGTACAATGAGTGCAGGTCAAGCAAAGTTATCAGGAAAGTTTAACTACAGGGATATAGATTGGAAGGAGGAAAGGCGCATGCCAAAATGGAAATGGAATCTATACAGTTACTAAGAGATAATTACCTGAAACAGCACGTGATGGAGGGGACCAGGGGTTTGAGAGTGTTGGATCTGGATATCAGAAGATCTATCTATAACTAAAGTAACAACTCCACTCCAATTGCAGAAAGTAACCATACAATCTTGTCCTGAGAGATCACTTAGCATGTGGAATTTTCAGCCAAGAAAGGGTTTATGTAGAACTATAAGAAGCCACATGAAATGAATGTAATTAGTGCATGGGAAAAGGTCAGGGATTGTTGGAGCAAGGAAATACCCGAGGTCAGGAGGATAAACCGAGTAGCGATTAAGTGGATGAGTAGCAATGTAAAGCAGGAACTGCAAAAAACATTGTGTAAGGAATACAAACAACAACAAAAAAAGTGATCAGCATGTTCACGAGCAAAATAAAATGCAAGCAAGAAAGGTGACAAGTATAGTAAGGAAGGCTAAGTAAAATATGGAGAGAAAATCAGCTAAGCAGGCCAAAGTAAATCCAAAAGTTTTTTCTTTGCTATGTAGCAAGTAAGAGAAAGAATGATTATGGAAAAATAACTTTACTCATTGCTGATGGTTAGTGACCAAAGCAAATGAAATAGTTCACTTATTAAGTGATCATTTTGCAAGGAGATATCATTTAGGTGGTAGCTTTGCAGTTAATAATGCAACAGAGATTGATTGAGAATTGAGGTAGATGAACTGGAGGTACTCAGTATATTGAAAAAATCAATGTGGATAAAGCAGTAGGCCTGGATGGTATCAGCTCATGTGCTATGAGATGTGTGAGAGACCTGGCAGTACCTCTGATGAAGTTGTTTAAGTCTCAGCTCTAGCAAGGTTTCAAGGGAGTGAAAAAGAAGGTAAAACAGTTCCATTACATAAAGGTGGCTCCAAGATAGAAGTACCAAATTTGACCAATTAGTATCTCTAAAGCAGTGATTAAAGTATTGGAAAATCTGGTTAAAAGTAAAATTCAGGAATGGGTGGATAGGAATATGATACTCTATAGGGGGCAGCATGGCTTTGTATAAGGTAAGTCCTGCCTCAGTAATTTATTCACATTTTATAATAAGGTGACAGCAGAACTAGATAAAGGAAATGGCTACACTATAATACTGCTGGATTTTGCAAAGGCATTTAACAGAATATGCATGGAAAATTATTACATAAGTTGGAGCAAATGGGAATAGATATGAGGTTGGTGGCATGGATAAGAGGATGGCTGATAGACAGATATAAGAGGGTGATATATGGTGGAGTGGAATCAAAGTGAATGAGGATGACTAGTGGAGTGCCCCAGGGCTCTGTACTAGGACCACCACTTTTTAATTTGTACATTAATGATATAGCAGAAGATTTGAGAGGGAGATATTCAGTTCTTTGTTGAAGCCTACCAGTTAATATAACTGGGTGACATAACAGATTAGACCACAGAAAAGTTTGGAGATATCTGTGCTGTTGATGTAAACATTTGTAAGGATTCTTGTTGGCGTGGCCAGAAAATTCGCTGGAAACATTTTTGCCATAAGACATTTTGCATTAATTTTTGTAAATAATCAATGGATAATAAAGAGTAATATAAATTCATTAAAAAGGCAAATCTTTATTAAAGTGCATGTCAGTGATACATAACAATGAAATCATTTAAAATTTGTGCAAATTAAAAAAGATGCTGCGTAAATAATTAACTTTTTGCTGCGGATCGTCAATTCAACAAATCCATCAGTAACATTGCTCACTGCAAGAAATGCTAATATGCTGCGAAGCATTTAATTTTCATGTTGAATTCAACATCTGTTTGATAACTTCAAACCAATGGCAACAATTTTGCAATAAAGATTTCATGCCATATGAAATAAACAACCTGTTATAGTTGATGTAAATATGTTAGAAAAAGCGTTGATAGTTGCTTTCTTGAAGTCAACCATCAATGTTTCAGGATCTAATGATGAATGTAAGCCCTTTAAGGCACTGAATAATCTGCTGTAAGCTATTTCTGATTTGCCAGGAAGCAAAGCAAAAAGCCACCATGGAATCCTTAGGGGTTTCATGCCAGTCCCGAGCCTGGATAAAGGAGGAGGATCAGTCAGATGAGTATTGATGCTCTGACCATAAAGAGAAAATATGATTGTTATCCAATGTCTGTATGATCAACAGCTACAACATGACGGCTCGGACGTTGCCTGGATCAACAAGGTCCATGATACCAATCAAGCGATCGGGGTTGCATCGAAAAGTGGGATACCGAAAGGAAACAGAAACTAACAGAACTATTATCAGTAGGAGCATGGAATGTACGAACACTTTGGATGACAGGAAAACTAGAATTACTTCACGAGGAAATGAAGAGATATCGGTGTGATATACTAGGACTGGCGGAGATGCAATGAACATCATTAGGAGAGATAAATGGATGCGAAGTCATATGGTCAGGGCATGACACCAGGCATAAAGGAGTTGGCTTCCTTCTTAACAAAAGAGCTAGAGAGGCATTGTTAGGCTACAAACCAGTCAATGAACGAATCATAGCAGCAAGATTTCAAGCAAAACCATTTAATATATCAATAGTCCAGATATATGCACCAACATCTGACAGCACAGAAGAGGATATTGACTTATTTTACAAAGTTCTGACAGAGACAATAGAAACAATACCAAAGAAATGTACTAATTATTGAAGGAGATTGGAATGCCAAAATCAGAATACATAATAATGGTTGGGAAAGAGTCATGGGAAAATATGGTTTTGGAGAAAGAAATGCACGAGGTGAAAAAAATGTTAGAATTTGTTGCAGGCCACGAGGTAATGATCTGTAACACAAGATGCATTCCAGCAAAAGGAGTGTAGAAAATGTATGTGGCGATCAAATGATGGGAAAATCAAGAACGTGATTGATATGATTATGATTAAAAGAAGATGGATAACATCAGTATAGCGGTGTCGAACTTTTCAAGGAGTGGATATAGACTCGGATCATAGTTTAGTGATTACAAATATCAAGTTGAAATTAAAAAGAAAATATAAACCCCATCATCGGAATCCAAGAGATACAGCAAGAATAAGTGAAGCAGAAATAGGAAGAAGGTACAGAACAGTGTTAGAAGAAAAACTTTAAAATCTGGACAAAGAAAAATTCCAATCTAAGAGTGAAAGGAGTAATGAAGGTGATAGAAGATGTAGCTGAAGAAACAGTACTAGAAGAAGAGAAGATGTGGATTAGACATAAAACACTGAAGTTAGTACAGGAGAAGAGAAGGTTAAGGATAAGAAGGGATACATCAGAACAAATAGAGGAGCAATATAGAAAAAAGTAATGAGGTGAAAAAAAAGCAGTCAGAATGGATAAGATGAAAGCATAAAACTAGGGAAATGTACAAAATGATTAGAACCATTAATAGAAGGTGGCAACCAAAACAGACCATAGTTAAAACATGAAAAAAAGCAGAGTATCGATTAATAAAGATAAAATTCTACAGCAGATATCACTAACAGGTAATGAGTATGATACGGAATGGCTCGATTGGTATTGTAGACCTTGTTGATCCAGGCAACGTTGATCATATAGGCATCAGATAACAATCGTGTTTTCTCTTTACGGTCAGAGCATTGATACTCATCTGACAGACCCTCCTCTATCCAGGCTTGGGACTGGAATGAGACCCCTAAGGATTCCATGGCAACTTTTTGCTTTGCTTCCTGGCAAATCAGAATTAACTTACAGCAGATTATTCAGTGCTTTAAAGGGCTTATGTTCATCATTAGATCCCGAAACATTAATGGTTGACCTCGAGAAAGCAACTATCAATGCTTTTTCTAACATATTTACATCAACAACTATAACAGGTTGTTTATTTCATATGGCACAAAATCTTTATTGCAAAATTGTTGCCATTGGTTTGAAGTTACGCTATCAAACATGCTGAATTCAACACGAAAATTAAATGCGTGGTTAGGCTTATGTGTTCGTCAGACATGTTGCAATAGATTTAACAGTATTGATATGAACACGGATAAGAAAATAACTATTTATTAGCTTAGAAGCTAATATTTCGCTGGTATTATATCCGGCATCTTCAGAGCACGCAACACAAAGTTTGTTACAAATGCAAGACAACCACAATCCGGTGTAACAGTGGGGCTAGTATAAGTAATTGCAGCATGCAATACAAGACTAAAGCCCTAAAAGGGTGCCATCTAGGTAAAAAAAAAAAAAGTTTAAGGTTTTGAAATAGTAGTCCAAATAATAGTCTTAGAAAGTTTGAAAGAATAAAATAAGATAAAATAAAAGTAATAAATATTAATTTGGTCTTAAGATGACTGTCTCCCAAATCTTCGGTAGATTTATACAGTCATGCTTGTTAAGGTCTGGAGTGTGTTTTAAGGCTTCTGTTGATTCCAGGAACAACCTCTCTGACTTGTAAAAGCTTCTGTGCATTACTTTTGTTTTTTTGTTTTTTTCCAATTGATCCTGTGTGCTGGGGTATCCAAAGCATGGTCTGCCAGACCTGACTTGCCATAGCAAAAGTCTCGGATATATTTTTTGTGTTCACTGAGGCGGATGTCCACAGTTCTTCCTGTCTGTCCGTAGTAGGCTTGATGGCAAGAACAGGGCACTTCATAGACTCCTGGATGTGATAAAGGAGTGCATTTGTCCTTAGGTGAACAGATGGGAGTTGCTAATTTCACATAAGGTTTAAATATGGTGTGTAGTTGGTGTTTGTTAAGCACCCTAGATATCTTTTCAGATGTGCCTTTAATGTATGGGATGGTGATAGTTTTGATGTAGTCTTCTGTGGTAGATAGAGGGGATTTCTGGGTAGCATTTAGTATGTTATCTATCGTATGGGGATTATAACCATTGGTTAAGAAGGTGTGAAATAGGTGAGAAAGTTCAGCAGTGAGAGCAATGCCATTGGAATTGATTGCTGTAGCTCTATGGGTTAGTGTTTTTAAGATACCATATTGTTGAAAGGGTGATGGTGTGATTGTTTGTGTAAGTGTCTCCATGTATGTGTGGGTTTCCTATAAACCGAAAATGATAAGGAACCTTCTGGAAGATGTGATCAGTGTGTCCAGGAAGGGCAGGCAGTTATTAGCTTCTAGTTCCATTGTAAAGTGGATTTTAGGGTGCTGGCTATTTAGATGCACTAAAAATGTTCTGTGTAGAAGTTGGCTGGGGGGGGGGGGAACCCATAGCTGTCCCATCTAATTGTTTGTATATTTTCCCTTTCCATGTAAAATAACCTGCCTGTACTGTGAATTTAAATAGCCGAAATATATCTGGGGGAAATTGTGAATTTAGTAAGTTAAGTGTTTCAATCAGTGGTACATTAGTGAATAATGAGGTGATATCAAAACTCACCATTAGGTCTGAACTATTTAAGGTTGGTTTTCTAAAATACTTTTTAGGTGGGTAGAATTTTTAACAAAAGAGGGAGAATTGTTTGTGTAAGTGGCTAGTAATTTGGCTAAATGTTTAGCTAGTTTATATGCAAGACTGTTTATACTATCTACAATAGGATGCAAATGTGTACCTTATTTGTGTATTTTAGGAGCACCATATATTCTGGGTGTTTTAACGTGCAAGGGTTTGAATTTTTTGACAATTTCTTTTTGCCAGGAAGTGACTTTGTTCAGTAACTTGCACACCTTATTCTTTTGTGAGTTGGTGGGATCTCGATCTATGATTTGATATGTAGACCGGTCTTGGAGCAGTGCATGCAGTTTATTGTATCCATTACTACAGTGGCGTTTCCTCTGTCAGATTTGGTTATTGTAATGTGGTTATTATTGTGTAGTTCTTTTAGAGCTATTATTTCTTTATATGGGATATTATTTTTGGGAGGTTTAGAATGGATTAGGATATTGGCCACATCTAACCTAATATTATCGACTATAGCTGGAGGCAAGTGGTATATCCCACGTTCAACGGAAGCCATTATTTTGGTTTTAGGAACTTCTTTAGGAGTAATGGCAAAATTGTGTCCAAGACTTAATGCAATCGTGGCCTCTTTGGATAAGGTTGTCGATGATAGGTTCACAACGACACTATCTTGATGAAATTGTGGCCACTGCGTAACATTGCGTTGCTGGAGGATTTCAAATTTTTTCCGGTGTCGGTTTTTAACTTTAGCAAATTCTTTATTGGCTGTCGAGTCGGAGATTCTATCAAGATATCCCATAGCTTCGGGTTCAAAATGTCAGAGATCATGTAGTACACTGATGGAGGAATTTATTTTTTAAAGTTCTCGGTGAGTAGCGTAAACCTGTTCTCGTAATAGTGCTAAACTCGCTCGTTTGTAAATACATTGGGCTTTGGCCAAGTGAAACTTGTTCCTAATTTTTATACAGTTTGGTATCAAATTGATATCTCGGCACCTTTTTAAGAAGGCTAACCTGTTCAGTTGCTGCGCCAATTTTACTTTCCACTTACCGTATTGTCGTGCCTTACGTACGATGTTATCTCCATGAAGAATATTTAAACACGTGGTTAGGCTTATGCGTTCATCAGACATGTTGTAATAGATTTAACAGTACTGATATGAACACAGATGGATAAGAAAATAACTATTTATTAACTTAGAAGCTAATATTTCGCCGGTATTATATCCAGCATCTTCAGAGCACACAACACAAAGTTTGTTACAAATGCAAGACAACCACAATCCGGTGTAACAGTGGGGCTAGTATAAGTAATAGCAGCGTGCAACACAAGACTAAAGTCCTAATAGGGCGCCATCTAGGTAAAAAAAAAAAAAAGTTCAAAGTTTTGAAATAGTAGTCCAAATAATAGTCTTAGAAAGTTTGAAAAAATAAAATAAAATAAAAGTAATAAATATTAATGTCTTAGGATGGCTGTCTCCCAAATCTTTAGTAGATTTATACAACCATACTTGTTAAGGTTTGGAGTATGTTTTATATGTTCATATCAATACCGTTAAATCTATTACAACACGAAAATTAAATGCTTCACAGCATTAGCATTTCTTGCAATGAGCAAAGTAAATTATTTATGCAGCATCTCTTTTAATTTGCACAATTTTTAAATGATTTCATTATGTTATGTATCACTGACATTCACCTTAATAAAGATTTGCCTTTTTAATGAATTTATAATACCCTTTATCATCTATTGATTATTTACAAAAATCAATGCAAAATGTCTTATGGCGAAAATGTTTGCGGCAAATTTTCCTAGAACCTCTTGTTGGATGTATAAAGGGCTGCTGAGAACACTAACAGTGTATGTTTTTCATGCTTTGTAATTGTAATTCACAATTAAACGGTCAAGGTCAAATAACTGGGAGAAGACCTCCACATCAAATTTGAGGAATGCAGAAAACGAACTCAAGCTCATGACCTAATGTCTAATCCTCACCTTCATGTGGTGCATCCTGTTAGTAAATATCCACTAGTTATTTACTAACAGGGCAAACAGTAAAGTTAGCTATTGGAACAAACTCAAATTCAACATCTAAAAGAAGAAAAGCAACCCCAACATTAGAACTAAAGACAAGAATCATCAATATCAGGAGCATTAATGGAAAAGACATCGAACTTGAAGAAAAACTGGAAAAGTACACACATGGATATAATTGGCATCACTGAGACAAAAATAGGTGAGATTTCACTGAATAATAAGTACAGGATGTTATATTTGGACAATAATGATCAAGGAAAGGAAGGAGTAGTGTTAGCATTCAACACCAAACATGAAGATAAACTTCTTGATTGGAAGGCAATTTCATGTAGAGTTAAGTGGACAAACTTCAAAATGGAGAAATGGACAAAGAGAGTTATTTGTGCCTATGGTCCCATAGCATGTTCACCTGAAGGAGTGGAGGAATTTTTTTGAGTCATTACAGCTGACAAAGAAAAATGGAAAAAGTCCTTGTTGAAGATCTAAACAGCAGAGTATGAAATGGATTCCACCAGGCATACAGAAATGTTTTGAGAAAATATGGAGAATAAGGACAAGGCTAATAATACTGGTAAGTATCTGCTGGATTTCTGCTATACAGACCAGTCATTACTCAAACCATGTTCCAACATAAAGACATGCAAAAGTTCACATGGAGAGAAGACACAAAAAATACCTCATTGGCTATGTTACCAATGGTACTAGTAACTTCAAGCTAGTTTAGGATACAAGAGTATATAGAGGATCTGAAACTGGGAGAGATTATCACTCAATTTTAAGGAAAATAAAAATGAATATCACATTAAAAAGAAGATGTGTAAGAAAGTTTTGAAAGAATTAAAGTTTAGCAGCCTTAACAGGCAAACTGTAGACTTAACTATACAAACATTATTCAAGACTAAATAAAATTATTTCAAAGCAAGAACCAAACCTAAGAGTCTCAGTAGCAAACTCTTAAGAAGATATTCATTAATTTCATTAGGAAGGCATATGATAAAGTTGTCTACAAGGATAGAAAAATAAGAACACCATGGTCAACATAAAAAGTTTAAAAGAAGAAGTCCTGGAAAAGAAGAAAGCATACCAAAAGTTCCTACCTCCTTGCCAGCCTGGTTGGCTGAGTGGTTAACGTATCTACAGCAGCATGTTCAAATCGTGCTATGGGCATAGATGTTTGCAATTGTCTTTAGGTGGGAGATGAATTTCATCACCTGGTGTGAGACTACCACCTTGTTTATTGGAGGCCTGAAGTGGCTTGAAAGAATCCCATGTTTTTTCTCTAGAGCAGGGTTTCTGGACTATGCAAAAAATAAATTAAAAATACAAAATCCATATATAAAATTGATAAAATAGGAAAAAAATCCTTAGTTCATCCATAGCATAAAATGTATACAATAGGTTTGCAAATAACCTTCAGTTAGTGGAAGTAACATCTACTCTATACTATAAAATGATAAGCTGAAATTGGAAAGAGATGTGACGTAATTGGATTCAGATGTAGGCTTTTAAACAATGATAAACCTACATCCTACAAATCAAACAATGAAAATAATAGTACGTGTCAGTATTCATTATTGAAATTAGCATAACCCATAAATAAGCCCGGAACTCGGGGGGTTGGTGCTGTAGGCGCAAGGGACGGAATCCCTTTCAAGTCATCAGAATTCAAGGAGAACCAGCCTACCAGTCCGGAACTCGGGAGTTGGGTGCCGTAGGCATCAGGGGGCAGAGTCCCCCCTAGTAAAAAAATAAATAAATAAAACATAGGTGCCTTAAAAGAATATAGAGAAAGAACGTAATAGAACTAGGCTATGTGTACAAGTAGCTAAACAGCAGTCATGGAAAGACTTTGGCAAGAACACAGATGACACATACAAAAATTGTGGCAAAATGTTCTGGAGGCTATTGAAAAAGCTTAGAAAGCTTGGGGGAAAGATAACTGTAAATAGAATCAAAGATGATCTTTATCTTGTTTTCAAGTCATCTTTGACATGAAAACTGAAGACAAGGATGTTTTAGATGTCTGGAGTAATTACTCTGAGAGCCGCCTGTTAAATGAAAGAAGCTATGATAAACAGTAGCAGAAAATTTTCAACAGAAATGCAAACAGGAGTACATATCAATACTTGGGGTAGAAAAAACAATCAAAAACTTGAAATGTGGAAAGGCCGCTGGAGTAGATGATATTAAACCAGAAATGTTCAAATATGGAAGCATAAAAGTTTTGCAGTGGCTACACTGCATGGCCTGGTCAGAAGGTCAAATTCCAGGTGACTGCAGTAGAGCTTGCATAGTTCCCAACTATGCAACATGATATGGAGATGTTTTGTGCATTAAACAAACAATAAATAATTTACAAGATTTCATATTTAGTATAAAAAAAAAACTGCATTCATACCTGATGGCAAGTAAGAATAAGAGCTCCCCAAACAAAAGCTCCAGAAATAACCTGGGCACTTGTGGTCTGCAAAAAGATTGGAGGAATTTCAAGCGACCCATTAAAACTACTGCTGTTATCAAAAACAATTTCGTCACTGTTACTGGTACTAAGACTCTCTGAAATTTCTGTTGCAGTAGAAGTATTAGACATTGCTGTTATAATATTTGAATCTATAAAGGATAAAAAAAATACAATAATTTACAATAATAATGATGTAGTAAAAATAACATAAGGCAAATTTTTATTATAATCAGAATGTAGAACTGCTTGTGGGAAAACCTACAAGGTACATTAAAAACTTTACTCACCTGAATATGAATGACAAAAAAACATAATTTACTTTGTTTCTAACTATAATAATTTTCCTTTCCCTTCTCAAAATCAGATGTGGTCATTTAATTTTATTCTTCAAGTTGGTCAATTTGTTTGTTGGTAATATACTTGCCAACATCAGAAAATGCAAGGATGAATTTTTAAGCACAGGTAATTGAGATTAATATTATAACTGTACCAAATACAAATTAAGACAAGATGGAACTATGTGGAATCACTGGTACAATTAGCAAGCAGAACTTGTCTGCTGATGTACTACTAAGTCGATATTGTTCTTTAATGATTTTACATAAGATTTAATATAATTAGGACCTTTAAGAAATGGGGGGGGCTAGAAAGTTCTGATAAACACCTAGAACAAACATGATAATAAAGCAACTGATATAACAACAAAAAAGAACATATCTTAAAACCCTTTAACCTCCATGTTCCATCAAATTGTAATCATTTTTTCTTTTTCTTTTAGGATATATAAGAAGACAAAATTAATTAATTTTCGTTCTAGGTGTTTATCAGAACTTTCCAGTCCTCCCTCCCCCACCCCTTGTATATTAAACCTTCATAAAAAGAACATTATTTGTCATTGTAAAAAAAGCAAAGGCAATTCCTTCTCAGTTCTCTGAATATTATTAGTTCAACCAAGATTTTCATGGAATCTAACTGTGGGAGGTCCCACCAAACTGCTAAATCTCATCATACTTTAAATTCACTTGTTGGCCATGTACTTACGACCCTCTTTGGCAATGCATTAACTTACTCATTAGCTTCCATGCAAAACACCTGTTTCTTACTCTCTTTTCCATCACACTCTCATACAACTTCCAAAGATGTTCCCAGCCTCCCTTGTTGTTATTCACATTTCCTATTTTTTGAAACTAAAGAAGAGTTGAGCAGTATATATTTAGTTATGTAACCATCCTATAAAAACAATTTAGATTACAAGGGTGGTCTGAAAAGTTCTTGGCCTCGACCATTGATGGCAACACTATCGACACGATTTTTATTTTATTTTTCCCCTAAGTTGGCACATCAGTCATAAGCAGCCATGTGAAATTGCAAGTCATTCTATGAAGTAGTTTGTTTTATACAGCTATCTGAAGCAAAAGTGTTGTCTGTATCCCTTAAAATGGATAAAATTAAGTATCATATAGTTATAAAATTCTTTGTAAAAGAAGGTTTAACGGCAAAAGAAATTCATTTGAAGTTATCAAAGTATATGGGCACACTTCTCCTTCATTTTCAACAATTAAGAAATGAACTGCTGAGTTTAAACGTGGCCGTACCAGCCTTGAAGATGATCCATATGAAGGACGTCCAAAAAGTGTAACAACACCAGAAATCATTGATCGAGTGCATGGTATTGGATGACTGGCGAGTCAATGTGTATGAAATTGCTGAGACTATAGGATAGTGTAGGATATATTTTGCATGAAGAATTGCAAATGAAAAAGCTTTGCGCAAGATGGGTGCCACGCTTGCTCACAGCAGATCAAAAACGCACTCGCATGAAAATCTTTGAACAGTGCTTGTAGCGTTTTAACAAGAATAAAACTGATTTTATCAAGATGTGATTGCAGCTGTAGAGGGGTATTTTGCAGATCTTACTGAGAACCACTACAGGGATAGGATAATGGTGCTGGAGCATCACTGGAATAAATGTATTAGTCTTAAGAGAGATTATGTTGAAAATAAAAATAATTTTGAAATTATAAATTTATTTTTTCATTGTTAGGTCGAGAACTTTTCAGACCATCCTCGTATTTTTTTACTTTATTCTACTCCCCACCCATTTTCTTACGTCAATTTCTATTTGTCTTTTCACTAAACTCTACGGACCATATATCCTCAGCCTAACATTGTAGTTAACATTCCAAAACCCTGAAATGCAGGTGCCTATCTCAGCAAATCCAGATGCATTCTGTCTTATTCAATGGAATTGCTGCTTCATTTGTTAGCATTATTTTTATTAGTTTATTAGATTTTCTTGCCATCAAAGAAAATTTGTTGTATTCACTACCTCTCTAAAATGGGATAAACTATCATTCCAGATTTTGACTATGCTACCTGTTGCAATATAGCACAGCCATGAATCCTGTATTCAACATGCTTTGCATTGAACATACTAAAGTCACATCCCAATTCATCTGCCCACATTGTTTAAATCACTCAGAGATCAAAGCTAGATAACTGGGAGGAGATTTCCACATAACTTTTAAGGAATGCAGAGAACTGATTAGAGCTTCTGACCTAAGGTCCAGTTCCTCACTTAACATGATGTGTCCCCTAGTACGTATACACTGGATACTGAATGAAGATGGCTTGGCAATTTGGGATTTAGCTAACCAAATTATAATTCTGTATTGCTTAAACAAGAAACAAACAATGGCAATTATTTTTTGCTTTGCTCAATTTTTTTCTTTTTTGCAGACGTCCTATTTATTTATCCACTAAGATCTATAGACCATACTTTCTCAGACTAACCTTGTAGATGACATTCCAAACCCTGATATTACTCTTTTTAACATCATCACTGAACTGTCTCTGGGGTTTAATCAGTTTCCTGAAATACAGGCAACTATCTGAGCTTGATGGAACAACACAATGAAATTTCATGCTGGATGGGACATGGTACTCTTTCTCAGTTTATAGAAAACTTAAGTGTGCAGATACACTCACAAGCTTTCCCATTATCTCTCTCCTCCCAACAGAATGTATATAAAACTCTTGTTAACAGAAGTTTTAAAAGAGGTATACCGTAAGTAGACATATCGATACAAAATTAATAACTGAAAAAACTCACGTACAAAGATTATTTAATAGTATAATTTTCGCCTGTGTGTCACAAGCATCTTCAGTACATTAAGCTCAAATTAAACAATAACTGACAATTCCAAAAAGCGCCACCTAAGTAGCTGGTGTAAGATAACTAAAAATAAATAAATAAAAAGTTAGGAAAGATTAGCTGATTTGTAAAGTACTATCTCCCATAAAGGGGATAGATGTAAGCCGTCGTATCTGTTTAAATTAGGAGAATGAAGTAGAGTTTCACATGTTTCTTTATAAAGGCGTTCCATGAGAAACTGACTTTTGTGAAACTCTTGTCTTTCTCCAATGAACTCTGTGTCTAGTGAAGATGGCATGTTCTGCAAGTCCAGACTTTTCAGGTTTAAAGTATTCAATATAAGATTGGTGTTCTTCTAGCCAAATAGAGTGGGATCTTCCCATTTGTCCGAAATAAATAAAAATAAAATTTTATTTTATTTTTTTATTTATTTTATTTATTTATTTTTTTAGGAAAGTTATTGACCTTTTTAGTTATCTTACACCAGCTACTTAGGTGGCGCTTTTTGGAATTGTCAGTTATTGTTTAATTTGAGCTTAATGTACTGAAGATGCCTGTGACACACAGGTGAAAATTATACTATTAAATAATCTTTGTACGTGAGTTTTTTCCGTTATTAATCTTGTTCACTTGTGAGGAAACCAGGCTTTCCTCACAAGTGAACTCTTCTTCATTTATCACCCTCCTATCTGATGATCCCTGAAGGGCTCACTTCACTGAGTGCAGGAGTGGTGAACCTGAGGTACCTGATGCTGGACCATGCCTTATTTAATGTAATATATCGGTTATATTATCTGTAGACTGGTCACTACTCTTCTTTCTTTCCTTCTTGCTCCTTCCCCTCGGCAAATCTTTCCTATTTACTTTTCTTCATCTCTTGCAGTTTGTTTAGCCTTACTTAGTGGGCTAAACAAACACAGAAGAAGGCAATGGCAAACCACTTCTGTATATATTTTGCCAAGAAAATCTTATGAACAGAGGTTTAAGTTATTGTGATATAGTGCTGGAAGATGGGACATTCAGATCGGAAGGCACTGAAATGGCTACTGGGGAATTACAGAGACGGAACTTCCAATTAAGGTTAAGCTGGATCAAGACCTTCTGGAAGTTCAACTTCTGACAGAGTTGATCTCAGAAGAAGATGCCTCTGCTTTACTGATTTACATAAAATAGGAACATGGAATGTAAGAAGTATTTATCAAGGAAAACTGGAACTGGTGAAGAGAAGAAATCGTTAGGAATCAGTGAACTGAGATGGAAAGGAATGGGTCACTTTGATACTGATGATTTCATGAAGTATTACTCTGGACATGAAAACCTTTGAAGAAATGGAGTAGCAGTTAGAAGAAAACGCAGAAAATACATTTTGGGTTACAACTCAGTTTCTGATAGAATAATTTTAATCAGAATAAAGGTATACCCAGTGAATGCTACATTCATACAGGCACATGCACCGACTACAGATTCAAGCGGAGATGAAGTCAAAGAATTTTACAGCAGCTTCCAATAAGTAGTATACAGTACTGATAAAATAGACTTCTTTTGATATTAGGTGATCGGAATGTAAAAGTGGATGAGAAAGAAGAACAAGGCATCACTGGAAAATTTGGTTTAGGACTGAAGAATGATGCAGGAGAAAGGATGCCAGAGTTTTTTTTATCAAGAACAGTTGCTTTAATGCAAATACTTGCTTTCAATAACATGAAACAAGATTGTACACATGGATTTCACTTTGAAAAAAAAAAAAGCAATATTATGAGTAGAACAAGAGATCTGTTTAGAAAAATAAATAATGTTACAGGAAAGTGTATCCCTAGATTAGGAGTTGTTAAAAAGTAATTCAGGTAAATGTCTGATGGAAGAAGCAGTGAAAAAAAAAAAAAATGGAAACAGTATATAGAGGATTTGTACAAGAAATATAATAATA
The DNA here is from genome assembly GCF_054136105.1 of Typopeltis vanoorti. Lineage (NCBI taxonomy): Eukaryota > Metazoa > Arthropoda > Arachnida > Uropygi > Thelyphonidae > Typopeltis > Typopeltis vanoorti. The sequence continues at coordinate 58,859,291 of NC_143564.1, forward strand.
TTGAAGGAGAATTTGAAAGGATAGAATTTATTGAGCAACCCATGATAATGAAAAATGAAGTGATATCAGCAATGGAACAGCTACCAAAAGTAAAAGCTCCTGGAGCTGATGGCGTGTCAGTGGAATTATTGAGAGCAGCTGGAGATAGAAGTAGTGAATATATCGATTGAAATTTGTCAACAAGTTCGGAAGAAAAGAGATTGGAAAACATCGATATTCATCCCAATCCACAAAAAAATCAAATGCTAGAGATTGTGTAAATTATAGAACCATTGCATTAATTTCACATGCAAGTAAAGTTATGTTAAAAATGATTCAGCAAAAGTTGGAATCATATGTGAATAGAAAAATGCCACAAGAACAGGCAGGATTTAAGAAAGGTAGAGGAACTAAAGACCAAATAGCCAATATGAGAGATGGATTATGGAAAGAACAAGAGAATTTCAGAAAGAAGTATTCATCTGTTTAATTGATTATAAGAAAGCTTTTGATTGTGTGAATCACAACAGACTGGACTGTAATGAGATCAATAGGAATACCTGAACATCTACTTCTCTTGATAAGAGAGCTATATGACAACCAAGAAGCTTCAGTAAAAACAAACAGTCTTTGGAGAAACAGATGGTGTTTGAGTGGAAAAATGGGTGCAGCATGGTTAGATACTGTCACGCTACATTTTTAATATTTATAATGAATAAGTTATGAGAATGGCCTGATTTAGACAAAGATCCAGCTGGAATTAAGATTGGTAGCAGAAAAATAAATAATTTAAGATATGCAGATGATACAACCCTCATAGCAGCTAAAGAAGATCTGGAGCAGTTGATTCTATTGGTTGAGATGAATCTGCAAACCATGTAGATTTGTGAAGTGAATTTTGAAAGTTCTGAGGTATTCACTGGTTGCATGGGCCACACATTACCTATGTTTATGTTGACTTCCATAACTATTATTAGTTGTGCTTTTTTTTCTTCTCCCATTTGTATTCCTTTTGTCAACACAGTTATGCCTGCTGAAGGTAAGATTCTGCCACTCATACTCATGACAGAGGAAAATGCCTTCAAAAAATGTTATTCATTTTTTGAAGGCATTTTTATGACTTTATAAAAAACCATAAAGGTGACTTGGAATTCACTGACAAGCAGTGAATTCCAAGTCACCTTTATGGTTTTTCCATGGTCAGTTACATTTTCTAGCTAGCTAGCTTAATGATCCTGTCCTTTAGCGTCTTGTCATTCTTGGTAGATTATAGCATTATTATTATTATTTTGTTTTCAACCTCAGATGGTTGAAAGCTAAAGAACTCAGTCCACCTCTTCATGAAATGCTGCAGATGATTGTAATAATCAATGTTATCAAGACAAATCCTCTGAAGTCTAGACTTGTTAAAATGCTGTGTGAGGAAATGGGTGCTGAACACACTGCTTTGTTGTTTTTTAGTGATGCTCGATGGCTTTCAAGAGGCAAGGTATTAAAGAGAATGTCTGAGTTGACATGAGGTGCTTTGTTTTTTAAATGGGGAAAAACCACTCACTGGGAGACAGTTTCAGCAATAAGGATTTTTTTATTGAAAATGGCTTACCTCACAGATATATTTGAGAAACTGAATATTCTCAACACTTGACTTCAAGGGAATGAGACAACTGTACTTTCTTGGAATGACAAAGTTATAGCATTCATGAGAAAATTAGAGCTCTGGAGACAGAGTATGGAAAGCGACCTGCTAGACGTGTTCCCTACTCTAGTGTCAATGTTACAAGACACTGATAATCCAGTGCTTCCAATGGAGATAAAAAGCTGCCTATTTGATCATCTCATAATGTTGAAAGTTCATTTTGAAAAATACTTTTGTGATGATTTTGATGAATTTTATTGGATTAAAAACCCATTCGAAAATGCACCTGGGCCATCATCTCTGAATGTAAATGAGCAAGAACAATTCATCGATCTCACTAGTGATACTTCACTGAAAAGTAAATTTAAGGAATTGTCTTTGTCAGAGTTCTGGATACATATTGGCAAGGAATTCCCAACTTTGAGCCAAAAAGCACTGAAGATCCTTATTCCTTTCGCAACAACTTATTTATGCGAGAAAAGCTTTTCTGCTTCATCAGCTATGAAGTCAAAGTATCGTTCGAGACTAAATATTGCTAAAGAACTTAAAGTGGCCATTTCTGATATTACACCACATTTTGATCAACTTTGTTCTCAAAAACAGGCCCATCCATCACAACAGACTTTGACATTTAAATGTTTGATTATTTTTACAGAGAAAAATTAAATACTTGTTAGTTAAATATTGCTTCATTTCAATACATATTTTGGTTAATTGCAAGTGTTAAAACTAATTTTTATTGTAGGCCTAATATTGTGATACTTTAATTATTTTGTGTCAAAAACTGTTAAATAATATGTAGAAAACACAAAATAAACTGAATAAAACATCAAACTTAGTATGACTTCTATTTTGATAAATAAAACCGGCAGGGAGGGGGGGATGACAGTGTTTTCTTTTGTCAGGTGGGGCTCAGATGAAAAAAGTTTGAGAACTGCAGTAAACAATTGACGTACTAGAGTGCTAAAAGGTATTTCCCTTAATATAAATTCGCTTATATAAACTACATGCGCGATACAGGCGGACACAAATTTAACGAAGATAAAATATGATTTTTAAGTCGCATGATGAAAAATATATGAAAAGATAAAGGGTTACTACAATTTGTAGATCGCGTTATATCAAAACCGCGTTGTGTAAGTACCGCATCATACGAGGGTCACCTGCATAATACTCTATGAGGGGCAACATGGCTTTATGAGGGGGTCGGTGATGCCTTAGTAATTTACTAAATTTTTATAATAGAATGATGGATGAGTTGGATAAAGGAAATAGCTACAAGATGATTTTGCAAAGGCATTTGACCGAATACCACATGGAACTCTGTTATGCAAATTAGAACAAATGGGGATAGATAAGACAGTAGTTATGTGGATAAGAGGATGATTGCTGGACATATCACAAAGCAGTCTACGGAGGAGCAGAATCCAGGCAAAAGCTGGTGACTACTAGTGAGTGCCACAAGTGCTAGGACCACTGCTGTTTAATTTGTACATAAATGTTATAAGAAATAACCTGAAAGGAAATATTCAGTTGTTTGCCGATGAGGCAAAATTAAGTCGAGTAATAGTTAATCAAGGCGATGTGGAGCGCTTGCAAGAAGATTTAAACAGACTGTCAGTATGGGCAAAAGGTAATGGGTGTCAGTTTAATGTCAAGAAATGTAAAGTTATGCATTTTGGAATAAATAGATACAAGCTGTGTATTGCACTGATAGCACTGTACTTCAGGAAACAGATGAAGCTAGAGATTTAGGGGTGGTGGTGGTAGACAGATAGTTGAAGTTTAGAGAACATATTGCTAAGGTAGCTCATAAGTGTTACACCAACAAGTAGAAATAAGAAAGTTGCGATTCCTCTTTATAAGGCTTTCATAGATCCTCATTTGGATTAGTGTGCTCAGGTCTGGTCTTCTGGGTTTCTTGGGGATGAAGAAATAGAGAGGATTCAGAGACAAGTAACCAACAGGTGAGTGATCTGTGGCACATTCCCTATGCGAATAAGTTGAGGGTGCATGGTTTGCAGAAGTTGGCTGATAGACAAAAAAAGAGAGGATATGATAGAAACATTTAAGTTACTTAAAGGGTTTTATAGGATTGATGTAAGAGAAATGTTTCGGTACTTGGCTAGAGGGGTAGGCAGAACAAGAGGTCATCCTGAAAGTTGAGTAAAAGTGTGGTCAGTAGGGGTGTAAGGACTAAAATTTTTGCTTGGAGAGTTGTGAATGAATGGAATGGTTGCCAGAGTCAGTTGTTAGCACTTTGTTAATGGATTCAAGGAGAGGTAAGACAGTTTCTTAATGGCGGTTTTCATTAAAGAAGGTCATCTGAAAATATTATTATTATTCCTGATACCTCCAAGGAGTCCAACGACTCATCATGAGAAGCCACCTACAACTGTCTCAACCACTACACTGAACCTCTATTACGAATTTGTCAGTATGCAGGATGAAAAACCTGAGTTTCCGGGAGAAAAAACCCTGCTACCTCCATATAAGATCGGCTAACTCACTTTCGATTGAAATCGTCCAGATAAAGATTCCTCCTGTCGCGATGAGAATCGAACTTAGGCCTATTTCAATTGAAGGGCGCAATGTACCGTCGTTCTTCCAATATTCCAAAAGAGAATGCTACATCAACAAACCACAGAGTACCAACAAACAGAGGCCTGTGATCAACAAAATACCTTAATACCAATTGAGAAAAAGGGAATGAAGAGTATAATTATCAGGAGAGACAAAGCTTACAAAAAAAAAAAAGTGTTTATCAAGAGAATACAAAAATTTGACAATATTCCATTTGAAATGCTGAGAGAAAGGGGGGGGGGGGTGAAAGAACTCATTGATAATGCAATTCACTGAACTGGCAAGTAGTTTGCATTGTAGAAGGCCAAACATTGAATACAGCTATTCTTATTCCTATTCCAAAAAGACGAAACAGCAAAAAAGTGCAATAATTTTAGGACACTTAGCCTTATCAGTGAGCCAAAACAACAATTTTAGATATTTTACTTCCACAAATGAAATAAAAATGGAATCAAATTTCTCACTTTCAGGCTGGATTTATGGAGAGTGGAAGTGCAGCAAGCAGTATGTTTATTTACACTCCATATCATCAAAGAAAAATATACAGAACATAAATGATAGAGATATAAAAGCAAGTTGGTAAGGGAATGTTACAGTAACACTGAAGGGGTTTTTCATAAAATGGTTATGGGGTGAGAACAAGAGATCCCTGGCAGCTGTATAAGAATGGTATGAGAAGCAGGTGTTTTGTATGGGGGAGTGGTGAATGATTGGCTTGCCAAAGAACATGGTATCTGCAGAGAATTTGAATGTACACTAAGGCCTAGGGACCTCCCGCAACGAATCTCTGACTCAATGAGAATCTAATAATAATAATAATATCAAAAAATAATGTACTGTAGTTTTACTGACAGAAAGCCTCTGGCTATTCGTCATGATTGTTTGCCAATTTGCAAAAACTAAAGCTGCTAAGATTGTTTGCATCCCTCCATCCCTCTATTTACTTCAGAAATGGTATTTAAAATCAAACGAAGTTACAGTAGTCCCTTTCCAATGAAGTATAGAGTGAGAAAGGAGTATAAACTGTTACTAACATTATTTGAATGCTTCCTCACACATGTTGCAACTGAAGCCCTAGAAAACTGTGATATTGGGGTGACAGTAGGAGACACCAGCTTAAACCATCTAAAGTTTTGCTGACAATATCCTCCTAACAGAGAGCAAATCAAACCTTCAAGAAATTACCAGAAAGCTAGATCATACTTTTAAAATATATGGCTCGTCCCCAAATCAAAAACAATGATATATATCTGTTCATTCAGCATGAATATATAGAAGCTAACATGTTCAAATACTTGCATAATATTATTAGTAATGATGAGAGATCAAGAAAGGATCAGAATAAAAACTCCAAAAAACTAAAGCTGCTATGGACAGATAAAATTACAATTATACATAGATTACACTGTATGAACACAATTGTTAATTCAGTATTGATGTACTGTGAGAAAGAGATTGTCTGCAATTGAAATCAGGTGCTATGCTACTGATGTCTCCAAGAAATGCCACACCATGATAATATCACAGATTCAGAAATGTGGCAAAAAAATCAATTCTTTCACCATTCCAAGAGATTATTATTATTGCATGCCTCCAGAGTCCAAGGAACTGTAACAGGAGGAGGACACTCCAATAATGCACAACCCAACATCTATATTACTTAATCTTCCATTAATGCGACAGCAGATAACATCCTAACACTGAAGAAAAACTCATCTGGCTTGGTCAGATCAGCAGATCTAATAGCCTTCCAAATGCTGGAAGTGAATAAGCCCTTGAAGGACTTATTCAAGAACTCAAAAAAACACTGGATAAAAAAAAAATAATAAAATAAATAAAAAAACTAAACACTTCATTTTAAAAGCGTCTCTTATTGGAGTCCTGCAGAAGTTTTATGCTTGGCTTCAAGAAGGGTTTCTGGATTGATCTTTAGCTCATTCTTACAGTACTAATAGGATTCACATTAAAAAAATAAATAATTCAAGAATGTAGATCAAGAACTTAGAGGATTTTTGTGAGTGTAACTTCTGATATCTATCCCAAAGGTCCTATAATATATTATACGAAGGAGATAATTCTAATATGGTAGTGTTCTCCCCATAATTTTACTAGATGTAGAATTCTCATATACACTTGCATTTCATGCACAGTCAAAAAATAAAAGAAATTACTCTTAACTACTCCCTTTCTAAGAGCCACTGTAGCTCAGTATGTTTTGACCACACTCAGTTGGAAAGACCTTGGCTAGAATCCTGCTTAGAACATGTAAAAATCTATATCCAGTTTATTATCTCGTCTCATACACAGTTGGCAGGTTTTTTTTCTCCCACATTTAGGGAAACTAGACAGGAGAACATGCAATTTACATACCAAACATACTTTGTACGTAAGGTTGTATGTACATATCTACAAGGTAGCAGGTGCTTAAGAGCCTGTAAAGATGACTCTCTTTCTTCCATTTATTGCATATTTTTTTAAAAAATTTTCCTTTATTCAGTTTCATCATTATCATTTTTTTGCATATGTACAAAAAGAGATACTAACATATTAAAGGATTAAACTAAATTTATTATAGTCTAACCGAGTGCAAAATAAACTTTGCACTTGGTTAGACTATAAATGAATGCAATATTCATTCCATATCAGTTATTTAAATAAATTTCTTAATTACTATACTAATATTAACTGTCAAGCCTGTGTAGCTCAATGTGGCATTTGCACACCATGGCGCTTGGCCACACGAAGGAAGATTTGATTTTGAGTCTAGTCGGCGACTAGAGGAAATTTTTATAAGCCTTTTTTCGACTCGTTCCCCAGTTAGTCGATCTCTGGCATGGGCAAGCGGGTTTTTTCTCCCGGAAACTCGGGTGTTTTGTCCCATAAACTCAAGAAAATCAACCGTAGAACCCACTTTATTTCAGACATTAAATACGAGTGTTAGGGACCACGAAATGGCAGCACTTGTTGAGCTATCACTCTTCACTGCATGCCGCTTAATTAGTGATAGCCTTGGGCCAGCTATCTCTGATTGGGTACCAGTGGAGATTGAACTACCTACTCAGTCTCCAAAAAGTTAGATAGGGCTAAAAATGACCTCGCCTACTCCCTATATATACGGGAATAATTCACTAATGCCTTTTCTTCCTCAAAAGGGAGTAGGCATGTCCATTTGATCTCTAACTTTTGAAAACTGAGAATTGTAATAACAGGCAACAATTTATTACTGTTGACTATAACCCATAATATATTATTTACAATACTAATTACAATACATGTTCAGCTGCATTAGTTGGTTGCATTTAAACATTTTCTCTATTTATATTAACCATCATCAAAAATTGACAATAATCACAGATGTAGCAAGGTTTGTTCCCCTCCCATAGGCTATATAGTATATTACTTGAATCCATATTTTACACTTTGTAAGCAAATAATTTTGTAAGTGAAGAATAATCCCATGCTGTGCATTAAGAATAGAGCAAGCTGATATGAAGCTATATGCAAGTACTTTAGTTGTGCAGATTTTATGCACAGCTAAAGAAAACTTTTTCTTTGCTTCCACGAAAGTAAAATATGGATGCAAATTTTTGTCAAATGTAATCTATTATCAAGAAAAATATCATTAAAAAAGCAACATGTTTGGTGTTAACTGGCTTATTAATTATCTTCCTAATCACTTATTAATATATTAACTAGCATTCAAAATTTAGAATAATCATGATTGACGATTAATAATACAGATAATTTTTAATGAGTCCCACTGATGAAAGAGTTGTAAACCTATAGGATAGCAGTTATATAATCTGGAAATTCTGCTCCAGAGACAACCATGGTAATGTTTTCAATCTACTTCAAGCCTCTGGTAAGCAAATGGTGGTTTCATGCAGGGCACAAAATTCATCTACAATCTAAAGACATTCACAAACATCCATTCCAAAGTGGGATGTGAACAAACCGCCTGAATAGAGTAGAGATGCTATTCACTTGGCCAAAATTTAATATTTAACAGCATAGCAATCCAAATTTATTTAGCAGCATGCTAATTATATTAATCATCATTTGTAACTACAATGATGCCAATTATGAATATACTAAATTATTATTATTATTATTCAGGCCTCCATGGAATCAAAAGACTCATCGTGGGAGTCTTTTAACTCCTTCCTAGGAAACAAAGTCTATCAAGACTCATCACAGGAGGTCCCTCCTAGGAAACAAAGTCTATCATACCATTCCTTGAACTCACTCACCATTCACACTCTCACCACTCTATCAGGCAATGCATTCCACAGTTCAACCACCCTCCATGAAAAGAAACCACTCCTCACCCTCTTCTCACAGCTTCCTTTCGTAACTTCCAGGGATGGCCCCTTGTCATCACTCCTTCCTGCTGTTCAACCAAGTAAAACAACTCCCCAGTGTCAATCCTGTAACCACCTCTCAACAGTTTAAAAGTCTCAATCATATCACCTCTCCTTCTTCTATCCACCAAACTCTGTACTCCACATTCCCTCAGCTGATCCTCATAACTAACATCGTACAGTCCTGAAACCATCTTTGTTATCTGCCTCTGTACCCTTTCCACAGTTAATTTATCCCCTTCAAATCCTGGGGACCAAATCTGAGAACAATAGTTTAAGTGTGGTCTGATCAGGGTCTTATACAACGAAATGATAACTCTTATTTCTGAAGGTCAGTGTCCTTTTCAGTATTGCAGCAATCCTCTATGTTACCTTCACCACCTTTGCAATATGTCCCCTGAATTTTAGGTCTCTATCAATCATCAATCCCAGATCTCTTGTCTCCCCTACTTCAAATAGGGGAGACAAGACAACTTCTCCAATAGAATATGAAGTGTCCCAAACCTCAAGCCCTTACATTTTGCTGCATTAAACCAACACATCCATTCATTTGCCCCCATCTGTCTAGTTTATTCAAATTCTTTTGCAGAGCTACCTCATCTGCACTATCACTAATAACCTTTCCCAGCTTCACATCATCTGCAAACAACTGAATATCCCCTTGCAATCCACTGACAATGTCATTGATATAAAGATTAAACAATATAGGTCCCAGTACCGAGCCCTGTGGGACCCCACTTGTAACCTTCTTCCTCCTTGAAACTGCCCCACCATACACAACTCTCCGATACCTACCGGACAGCCAATCCTGAATCCAGTTGACCAACCGGACATCGAAACCCATGTGCTGCAACTTAAATATTAGCTTATCATGTGGAACCCTGTCAAATGCCTTCACTAAATCCAAGAAAATGGCCGTATATGCCTTTCCCTCATCAACTGCTCTTGTAACTTTATTATAAAAGGCTAGCATATTACTAAAATAAGAGTGCCCCTTAACAAATTCATGTTGACTCTCACAGATAACATTACCCTCATCTGCCCACTGCTGCATACGGTCCCTCACTAATTTCTCCAAGATCTTAACAACTACTGATGACACACAAACTGGCCTATAATTAGACACTTCCAGTCTGCTACCACCCTTATGCAGTGGCACTATCTTACCTTCCTTCAATTCCCTGGGCACCTTTCCCGTAGCCAGACTTTCACTGAAAAGCCAGGTTAAAGGGCTGTCAGTTCTTTAGCACATTCTCTCAAAACATGTGGCGAAATACCATGCAGTTCCACAGCTTTAATGACATCCAGAGTACTCAGTATTTGGAACAAGCTCTCCTCCTGCACCTCTAAACCTTGAACTGCCTATCCCTCTAGTATTAAAATTTACTCCTCCAGGATCAAATACTCCCATAAAGTGTTTATTGGACAATTCCACTATGTCCTCTGCATCAGTCACTCTATTCCCATTTTTATCCCACAATGTCATTCTTCCACAATCATTTCTCCTTCTACTGGCCACACAGCTAAAAGCTAAAAAGTTCTCCTAGGATTTTCTTTGGATCTCAGGGTCAATCTCTTCCCATATTCCAGTTTTGCCTTCCTTACCATACTAGTCACTCTCCTGGCCTGTGTCTTATATTTTTCATGCATCTGCTCTTCACCTGTCTGCTTATATCTCTTCCATAGCCTCTTTTTCACATGCAGTTCCTGTTTAATATTGTTTGTCATCCACTTTACACCAAATTGTGTCCTCTTGTTCACTTGTGGAATACAGCTTACTATTGCTGCTAACAAATATTTCTTCACAATTTTCTAAGCACTAATGATATCCTGGCCTTCCAATTCCTCCCTCCATGAAACTTCCCCAAGTTGATATCTAAGACTTAAAATCACCTGCCTTATAATTCCACATACGTTCCAGTCTCTTTGATACTCCTGCATGTCTGTTCATCTTCCAAGTCAAAACCACATGGTCACTCTCTCCAACTAGTGAGAGAGATGTCATCTGTTATTATCAACTCTTCTGATACTATGACCAAATCCAAGACTCTTGAACCTCTTGTTCTCTCTATTACATTTTGCCTAAGACATTTGTCCCTCAAGAATTCTAGAAATTCCATTCCCTTATTGCTACATGCATCTTCCTCTCCCCAATTTATACTGCTGTAGTTAAAATCTCCCATAACAATCATTCTTCTTACACTTGCCAAGCTCAGCTGTCTAAACATCTCCTGGTCCCCACCCTTTGTGCTCTCTGGTTTGTAGCAACACCCCACTAAATATGCTGTCTTGCCTACCTCACACCATATGCTTTCAAATTAGTGTCACGGCCTCCCAAAGCCTCCACTTTTAGAGGACATAAGTCGTTACTTATCATAAGCAGTACTCCACCACCACCACCACACTTTCCCTTCCTATCCTGCCGAAAAATATTATATCCTCTTCTGTCAACCACATCTCAGTGATCCCAATAATCTTTGACCAGGCTGATGCCAACAACACCACCAATTCCTCTCCTTTATTCCAGATACTCCTGGCATTAGTATGAAGCATAAAAATGCCACTGTTTCTATACCTAGCAATATTAAAATTATCAACATTAATAACAACATATTCATTTCTATTATATATTCCATGCTGCTTCTGGTTATTATTTAACCTACATTCCACCATATCATTTATCTAATTCGTTCTTCAAGCTATTTAAACTTTCTGCCTCTACAACCCACTACTGAAGTTCATTCCATACTTTACATATGTGGAGAATGTATAGAAGTTAATTCCATACATTTTCCATGTTAACATTGAGAGTGAGTGAGTAATACAAGAGTTGTAAAAAAAAGATACCGTCCTTATTGCTAAGGAAGTTATCAAAATTAATGTGAATTAACAAAGACGAAGAAAAAATGGGAGAGAAAGAATGTGGAATGATAGTGTGAATCATATACTTAAGCTGGGTGATGGTAAGAAAGAGAAGTTAAAAAAAAAGTGGAATGGTAGAAAGATAAAGGAATGACATAGGAAAGTAGTAAAAATAAATATGGATATTAGAAGATCATTGAAATTGTCAAGAAGAAGATGGCAGTAAACACAGAATTGAAGATAAATGATAGTAGTAAAAGGTTGGAAAATGGTAGTGCTGTATTGGGGCTCTATAGTGAAAGATATTTAGACAGTGTTGAAGGTATATTTGAGAGAGGACAATAAGGAGTGACTGAAGATATGGAGAGGAAGTGCAGAAGAATGTGTTGGTTGGAATGAATGATTTACAAGGAAGTGTAAACAAGGTAACATGGGATTTGAGAGTGCTGTTAAAGAAAGACAGTGAAATGGAAGAGTGTGAGAAAGAGAGTTTTGTGCTGCCAATGTATGACAGCATAGGGTAATGATTATGAATGGCAAGATAACTAGAATGTGCAGGAAAGAGGCCTTGAGTATATAAATTTACAAAACAAATATGAAGATAGGAGGTATTGGAGATGGTTGGTACCGAGAAAAGAAGCGCATGTTCAGGAAGACAAATAACAATTACAGAATGGGGTTGTGAGCATAAGTTAACAGCAGGTGTGTGATGAATGATGGTGATATCAAGGATAGGACTTTAGGGATGGACTCCTTAGAAGCAGCAAAGACAAATATCTTATGGAATGATAAGATGGGGAATTATGGGAAAGAAAGAGAGAGACACCAGATGAAGCTATTACATTTATATACCAATCAGAGTATTAGGAACAAAGGAATGGAGTTCATGAATCCACAAATTATTGGTGTAAGCAAGGTATGGTTGCCAGAAGATGAATAGGAATAGAATATGATGGATACAGCTTTTTTCAAGAAAACAAAGGATAAAAGAGGGAGTGAAATATTACTGATAATCTCAAAAGATTTGTTTCCTCCATGTGGAACTTCACGGAAACAGTGCTAGTTGCTTTGGGCAATTTGGATTTTGTCCTTCCTGTGGAGGTGAGCAGGAATTTTAGATATTTAGTATAGAGGGAGGTGATCCTGAAATGTTCTGGTATGTGAAACCAAGTAACTATGAAAGCAATTATTGGAAGCAGGAAATAACGTGTGGATATAGGGAGAATAACTTTCTTGAACTTAGGGATAACTACTCATACAACATATGGTGGAAGTAGCATGCGAGACATGAGTGCTATACGTAGCATGTAAGACATGAGGAGAAACTTATGGCGCTAGCTGGTGAGAGTGATCATGTGGTTTTGACATGGGAAGTGCCTACACTGGAGCAAGCTTCACTTGAACAAAAGAGATAACGTTGAACTGGATCACATCTAAATTTATAGTGGAAATTTTCAATAAGTATCAGTGTATTTTAAGTTGGGTGAGAGAGGAGAGGAGTGCTCAACAACACAAGGCAGGAAAAAAAGAGGGATACCAATAGTTCAAGAATGTCTGCAATGTTCGAAATTTTAAATAAGCTTTATGTTAATAAGGATGTGAGACTAAATAGGATATTGCCATGCAAATTACAGGCATGTGACAAAGGAACTGACAGTGACTTTAACTTGGCTATGCTATTCAGCAAGAGTCCTGGCAACAGAAACAATCCCAGAAGAGTGGGAGGAGAAGGAAAAAATAATGTCACCACATAAGGGAGAAACCAAGTCAGTGATGTCACACTACAGGAGAAGGAATTATGGCAGTTAATGCATCACATGTGGTGGTGAAAATGTTAAGAAGCCTGTTAGGAATAGAATAAAAACTTGATTAAGTAGGATAGACAGCTTTGTAAGGAGTAGCAAGGATTTGTTAAGAGGCTGGAGTTTTTTTTTTTTTTTTTTTTTTTTGAATTATGGTTGAGGCAGGTAAGGTATGAGACCAGCATATTATATCAGTTAATTGTGTGTGTTTTTAGTTTGCCCATTTTATAGAAAACCCTGAAAGAGACTAGCTAACTCGCTTCAGTTGAAAAGCCCTTATGAATGTTCTTTGTGTGTTTCAGTAATTTGGTTATATTAACAGAATGACAGATACAAGACAGGAGAGGAATTTTTCTAGATTTTGCAAAGCATTTGACAGAATGCCACAGGACAAACTACTACTGAAACTGAGAAAGAAGGGGTGAATAGTCAGTTGGGAGTCTAATTACAGGGATGATTGGTAATAGGCACCATGCATGGGGGAGAGACGCAATGTTGTGAAAGGAAAAAGGTGATATGCAGAGTGTGGTTCCCAAGTAGGGTTCTGTTTAGGACCACTATTGTTCAATCTCCATATCTTTGATATGGTTCAAGATCTGATAGGAGATATCAGTTGTTCCGATTATGCTAAACTGAAAAAAAAAAAAAACAATTTCAGAAAATTCTGATGTGATGTTACAAGAGGATCTGAACATGTTTATATGTTGGAAAGATGAATAGGGAATGTCAGTGCAATGTTGCTAAGTATCATCATCAGTTGCATCAGTCTTGGGATTGGTAGCTCAGCAGCAATTTCCTCCATTCCGCTCTGTCATTGGCTTTCTTCTTAACCTCCTGGTAACTCCTCAAACCTGTGCAGTCTTTGACTTGGTCAAGAAAACTTTTCCTTGGTCTGCCTCTTCTTCTTTTCCCCTCTATTTTGCCTTCAGTTATCCTTTTCACAAGTCCATCATGTCGAAGTATATGTCCAAACCACCTGTCTCTTCTAATTTTGATCGATTTAATTAGAGTTCTTGTTTCATTTATCTCTCTCAGGACTTGTTGGTTTGATTTTTTTTCTGTCCATTTTATTTTGTTCATGCAGCGCCAGCACCACATTTCAAAAGCCTCCAATCTTCTTACATCTTCTCTGCCTAGAATCCAGGTTTCACATCCATACAGTGCAATGCTCCATATCAATGTCTTTACTAATTTTTTTTTTTTCAATTGTAGGTTGAGGTTTCCTGTTAAAATGCTTTTCATCTTAGAGAATTGGGCTTTTGCACATTGTTTATTCTTGATCTTATGCCTTCTCTTGTTCTGCCATCTTCTGTTATTAGGCTTCCTAAATATTTAAAGCTTTTCACTTGTTTTATTTGTTCCACGCTGATGTCTATATGCTCTGTATTGATAGGGATTTTGCTTGTAATAATGATTTTAGTCATTGTTACAAGCAAAATTGATATGTTGATTCTCATCTTATATTTTTCAAGGTTATTATTTAGTAATTCTAGCATTGTTTTTAACGTTCTTCTGTTTTCTGCTACAAGGGCTATGTCATCAGCAAATCTTATACACATGACTTGCTCACCATTTATCTTTATGCCACTATTTATTTTATCTTTAGTTTCCTGAATGGCCTTTTCAATATATAAATTAAATAAAAGTGGTGAAAGTATACATCCTTGTCTTACTCCACTCATTATATTTATTATTTTCTCCTTATCATTGATTTTAATCCGTCCATTTTGATTTTTGTAAATTTGATAAATTATTTTCCTATCCCTCTATGCCGATATTAGTTAGACAATTTAGGAGTATTTGCTGGTTTACTTTATCAAACGCTTTCTCTAAATCAAGGAAGCAAGTGTGAGTATTTTGACTAAGGTCTAATATTCTCTATATTATTGTTCTTAAACAGAGTATTGCCTCTCTTGTTCCTTTATTCTTTCTGAATCCAAATTGGTCTTCATCCAATAGACAATCTATTTTTGAATAAATTCTATTTTGAATAATTTTTAGCAGAATTTTGCTAACATGTGGGATTAAAGCTATTGTTCTAAATTGGCTGCATTTGTTTGCATTATTCTTTTTTGATATTATGGTTGATTTCATAAACTTCTTTGGCATTTCTCCTCTATTATAGATTTTGGGCTATTAATTAATTGCTAAGTATAAAGTCATGTAAAAGATGGAACAAGAGGTATTGTGTATTGGAGAAACTTTGCTAGAATTAAGCAGAGAAGGTAAAAGATCTGTTGGTGGATAGGGAGCTGATGCTCTGGGATGCAGTGCAAAAGTTGTAGAGGTTAATCAGAAACTAGCGGCATAATAAAGACAACTATGACGGTGACAACAGTGTCACCAAATAAGGCATTATTCAAGCATCTGAACCTTTCTGTGCAGAGATTTGGTCACCTCAATATGTGGGTTGTAAACACATCTCAGAGAAAGCACAAAGGTTAGTAAATGTCTAAGCACTCTTGAGTATGAAGGGGATTATGAAACTGTGCTCTGAAGAACTTGTCAGACAGGAGAAGAGGTGATGCGATTGAGATATACACAAAAGAGAGGAGCTTATCAGATAGATGTAGGGAAGATAGATACTGCATAGGGTAACAGGTGAGAAGAATGGAAGGTCATCTCTAGAAACTGTATAAGGATCATGTAAGTAAGTAAGTGAAAGGAGATGATTGGAATGCATTGTTGGAGTGGGTGGTGAATGTTCCAATTGCTGAATGTTTTTAAGGATCTCTGTGTTTTATGTACAGAGAATTGGATCTTGTGATTCTATCACGGTGGCCAAGAAATCATAAATAAATGCTGTAATATGATCATAAAAATATATACTCCAGAAACTATAAATGACATGGAAGATCTACAACTTGTTTAAGATAATGGTAATTGGTTTATATGAATTAATATTATACACTTCTAAAATTTTCATATATTAATATTTTTTACTTCAACCTAATCAACTTTTTCAACACAATGGCCACAATGACTTTGTAATACCAAATGAAGATGAAAGAAAACTGGTGAAAGAAATCATGACAAAAATGATCGATCCATGCTGAGTTGCATATAATGCTTATAACAAAAATCAAAGAATAAATCGCTAAAAATACAAGATTTTGATGCCAAGAAATTATGTTCTTATCCTTTGTAAACATAAAGTTCATAAGTTTGTGCATAAAGTATCGTCATGACCGGGTTACATGTATATAGAGGCCAACGACTTTGTATCAATTGCCTTGCCGTCCTATTATGCAAAGCATATCCACTTTCAGAGGTAATACTTATAATGCTAAGCAATATACACCTCTGAAAAGTATATAATGTTTTCAACCTTTAAGGTTGAAACCAGTCTGGATAGTGCCTCTTCCCATAATACTTAGCATTATACACCTCTGAAAAGGAGTGGGCTTTGCATTATGAGATACCAAGGGAATTGACGGAAAGTCATTAGCCTTTATATACAAGTAGCCCAGCAGTGAAGATACTTCACAAACAAACTTTGTTTGCTTACACTTGGACAAAGGATTAAACGAAGAATATAATTTCTTGGCATCTTTAATTTATAGTTTAACCAAGTGAGTAAAACTTGGGACAGGAGGGCAAGAGATCAAAATACATATGGCATGTCTGATAAAGTCACATAAATTGAACTGGAGATACAAAATCTCAGGAATGGTATAACACGTTTCTACTATTTCTGAGATCTGAAAAGTGTAAAACTTTCATATTAACATATGGCAATTTTTGTATGATAATGGTGTTTTATATATTGATATTGGTCAGAGGCCAATTTTAACACATAAGACACCAACAACTGGGGCGATACTACCTTTTCTCTTATTTTGTAGGCAAGCAAGCAATCAAACCACCACTAAGAGAAAAAGCGATAGTATACTAGCTGGCAGATTATTACAGCAGCTAAACAGACATCATAATAACTATCTAGAGACAATATTAGTTGGCCTGCATCACTTTCTATCCTGCAATGCTTTTCTTTCCCAGAAATAATTTTTCATAGCCAAATGTTTAAGTACTGGGTAGAACTTATGTCAGAGCTTAATGGAATAAATATTTATAATATTCTGTCTATGTCAAGGAGATATCTTTAGGAAGTACAATATAAATTATAGAATACACACACAAAGGCAACACAAAACTAAATGAAACTTGGTAGACAAAAGTCCAGAATCCTAACTGGACAGGATGTCCTTTGTGGGTTCCAGCTGGAGGCCTTGGTCATAATACGGGACCTCTGAGAATTAACGTTTCTCACATTTTAGAAAGTTTAACACATCCATATTTAAGTTAGATTATGATGGCTTTTAAACTGCAGATTCTTAAAAAAAAATCTTTCACTCCTGAACTTGCTGTAATGGAGTATAGTGGCTTTTTCTCCATTTGATTCCCTGTAGTGTCTAAAGCATAGTCTGCTGTAAGTATAATAACAATGCTTTAGATACTATCCACACAATCAAATGTGAAAAAAACAACCAGCGAGGGCTCTAGACCTTTATCTATTGAGTTTCACTTTGTTTTGTGTTGCATTTGTGTCTGTGTTACAATTTATATTGTACTCCCTTAAGATATCTCTGTGATGACAGACAAAATACTTGAAGAATTAAACATTGATTCTAATCCTTTCCAGTGCTGTTTTTACTCCATTATATCTAATATGACATCTTTCATAGCATTAGCTTCCTAAGTGTTATCCATGAAACTTAATAGTTAATTTTTCACATCACAATGGTCACGATAATGGCAGTTGTGACAAGAGCATTGGAAAAATTACCTATATTTAACCATGCTACCGGCCAAGACGTCTATAGATGTCAAAGTTATCATGGATGCGAAGTGCATATCAAAATTATAATACCATTGATATTACATTGAAATATATGATGGATACGAAGCATATGGGGATGCATATTTGATCCATAACGCCCGGTGAGGTGGTTAAGAGAGATGACATATTACGTGAAAATTCAGCTGAAATTCTTATGTCCAAAAACCTTTAAACTGAAATGAAAGAAATAAAAATAAGAGACTTTTAAATATTAATAAGCTACAATGTACTGACAAGCTAGGTTAAATATCCTCAGAACTCCTACAAAAACATGTACATGCAGTACAAAAGCACTATGGGAACTCCACTTGTTCACATAGTGACAGATGACTTTATTAAAGCAAATTAATGTTGTAGGATTTGTATAAATGACATCTTTGGAGAAGTTCAGAACAAGTCCAATTATTCTAAACAATTTTATTTCAAATTTCAAGAGATCAAAATACATATGGCATGTCTGATAAAGTCATAAATTGAACTGGAGATACAAAATCTCAGGAATGGTACGACACATTTCTACTATTTCTGAGATCTGAAAAGTGTAAAACTTTTAGTGTAAAAGTGTAAAAAATCTAAAACATCTTTCCATTAAGCAAAATAACTAAATGTTTTTTTTTTAATTTTTTTTTAAAAGCATTACAAATCTCAAGCTTAATGAAATTTTGCTATTAGTGATCTGGACAGGTTCTTTGCAGATATAGCGACCTGTTTTATTCCGAATCAGTAAGGAACAGTACCCCTTACTATTGGTAAACAGAAACGGCAATACCAGCAAAGTTGCTAAACAATTCATTATTGGTATCTATTATTGAAATGCCTATGTACTGAAATTAGCTCAAGATTAACAAACAATACTAGATTTCTAATCGGGAATGATATTTTTGGCCCTTGGAGTAATACAACCAGCAATGGATGAAAGCAAATAACAGTCCAACTGAACTGTGTATGTTGTTTGTATACATCCTAAAATACATACTGACCATCTTGAAGTGCAGGTACAATATTTATATACTGATAGAAATAACTTATATCAGCTGTTTGCAACAAAGAATGAGGTATATCGGTTATGCTTTCATCTCTGAAAATAAATAGGAGTGATCCAAATCTGTACAAAATACTCACAAAACAGGTCAAACAACTGTCATCCACCTGGCATACTTGTGATATACCTAGTCTCGGCAAAAACCAATTTAATTTATGTTGTTATTAAATCTGCAAGTTTATTACTTAGCGTTAGTGAAGTCTAGCTCCTCTATGGGTTAAAAAGCATTGTCAAAATAGTTAAATCCTTACCTATTATTAAACTGAGATTTGCCTGGCTTCGCCCCACATAAGAAATAATATTATCTGTTTTGCCATGAGTTTCGCTTACGAATACATACAGTATATTCTAGGTTTTATTCAACCTTACTGGCAACATATTGTCAACAAATCAGCCATCTTCCAAGACGATCTTAATGCCACCACTAACTTTCCAATTCTATTTGACATTTCAGAAAATGACATCATGCTTATTTTAGAGGAAATGAATGGACAGAAGTTAATTAAAATTACAATAACTTTAATTCTACATTATGACCTTAAAATGATAAAAATTAGCAATATTTATTATATAATATATAATAGATGGCGTTTGCCTTTTCGATTCAAAATAAAAGATTTCGGGACTGTACTATTTACTCGATGTATTTTCACAAGCTGCTTTTGTGATCGTCAAGATCAATATTCATATTAAATAGCTGGCACTTTTTTTGGATTTACTCTTAAAAACTCTACAACCGCAATTTTTCTATTCACATTTCTACCTTTAGTTTAGTGATACTTACAATAATGTTACAACGCAATGTAGACCTCATTTATCAAATAAGGTCCGTTTCTCTATTAAAATGCTTTTAATCTAATCAGATACTAAACAAACCTACACATATCCAACAAAGCGCCTCAGCAGTTATAATCAGCCGGGTATTATTTGTCATGCTTACTAAGAAAGTTCAGTGATAATAGGCTTTTTCTTATCATTCCCCACCTCTCCGAGAAGAAAGCCAGTGAGTTCTAAGATTATAAAAGAATAGAAATCCGACGTCTATCTGTTGGGAGAACTAAACAGTATAAAAATCTTTTTTTTTTTTTTTTTCTATTTCTAACGGATATGACCAGGCTTCCGTTCAGGGAATGCTTCATAAATAACGGATTATGACCAGGCTTCCGTTCAGGGAATGCTTCATAAATATCAATCCTCAGACAGACCACAATGATGTTAAAAGGGTTGACATACTAAACCTTAAAGGAACATTGGAACGGATAGCAAAAGTTACTCATATTTAATCTACTTATTACCTTCCAATCATTTCGTAAACTGTCTTCTTTTCTGCTCGCTGCCAAAGACAAATTATCTCCTCTATCCCTGTCTGGTGTATACTAAGTACTTGGTTCTTGTTAGCTATCTTAGTTTGGACAACTTGACCATTTCGATGAGAATACAATTTAGAATTCAGGAAAACACAAAAGTTATATAAAATACTTAGAATCTGTTAGATTTGGCCTTGCATCCCATGCTACTGCACTAGTCATAGAATTCGCCGGATTCAAATTTAAAACCTCCACTCAACTCAATGTCAGTCCAATCATATCTTCTTGAAAACATGTTTGTTTACAGGTCGGAATTGCGGCCAGAGTAGCTAATACTACTATTAGGCCATGCAGTGGCACACCCAAAGGGGGAACAGGGAACCCAGTCCCCCTCCAAGGAAAAAAGGAAAAAAATAGAAAATTTTTCAAAAATCTTTTCCTAATTAAAATTCATGTTTTTTATTTATGTTGTGTCATGTCTTCTATTTCTATGCTACTTATGAATTAGCGATCATCGCAGAGGCTCAGTCATAGGTCGTATGCAGTGAGTAGTGTGTATTATCAAATCGTGTACTCAACTCGCCCCCCCCATGATTAAATCCTGAGTGCGCTACTGAGGCCATGTACTACGTCTAGTAATTGCGCATGTTCAGGAGAGCAGATGAAGTGATCTAATGGCATTAGCAAAACTCCTCTGTACACTAGTTTTAAAAATTTCCATCCTTTGTGATGAATCATAAGTGAGGACGAATGGACATACAAACCAGTAAAAATAGGTTTGTGATAAACTGAAAGTTGAATTTTACTAGTGTGGCAGTATCATTGCGTAGAACGCTGCGTTGTGGTCTTGTTAACAGGCTTAGGTGTTGGTCATTTTTCATAACTTATCTGAACGTCATTAGAACACCAAATTAAAATACTAAACTAAAAGGATGTTTACCAAGTGGCTTAAATTTCGGTGTATTTCGAACTAGCATCTTCAGAGGACAGAACAACATGTTATTTACACGCGAAAATGAGTAATTGAAACTATTCAAACTGTATCGGACAAAAGATCTAAAGGACTAATTTGGTGTCCTTTAATGTTGAATAAAATAATTTATTGCAGTTGTATAGGAGTTGATCTTTAAATGACTGTCTCCCAAATTTTTTGGCAGATTAATGCCGCCATAATGTTAAAAGAATGCTTCATAGCCATTGCTGACTTTAAATAAACTTTTTGTCCTGTAATAACTTCTGTAAGGCACTGTGGTTTTCTTCCATTTAATCTTGTGTGAAGAAGTGTTTAAAGCAGGGGTCGGCAAACTTTTCAGAACATTGATCCCTCATCGAATTCCATCATCTTAAACAAATGCATAAATATTATCAATAATAAATTTCTCAATTTAAAATAATAATTCCTATACCGTTTTACTTCATTACTGCTTATCGATAAGAAGTATTTAAAGAAATTTAAAAAGAACATTAAAAATTTACTTACATTTTATCGATTTACATTAAATAGTGACCAATTGGCGTTGCATTGCATATTTACTAGATGTTGCTCAAAATCGTTTTAGGTGTTTATTGATTCCCTCTTGACCCTTAGATCTACCTTGGATAGTGGATATCGACCACTTTGCGGCCCTTGATTTCAGTGGTGTAGCTAGAGCTTTTGTCGCCAGGGGCGGTCCCTGAGTTTGCCACCCTTCTCAATAGAAACCAAAAATACTACAAAACACTTAAAAAGACGTATAGCATTTCTGACTGTCTGAGGCTTAGTCACTGTTAGACTAGAGCGTTTTCACCGGAGCTCCCTAATCGCCGTAAACTCCCAAACGCGCAGCAGTATGATAGATTTGTTTAAATCTAGACTCCAGACCAGGGGTGGGCAACTTTTTTAATGTGCTTGCCAAAATCGCCAAATCTTTGATGCAAACTTTTCTCACATGCCAACCGAAATTTTGGGGAACATATTATTATTTGGTGTCTTTTAAGTATTGGGAAGACCTTTTCAAATAATCAAAAATCACACTAGAATGGTAAAATCAAAGAATATTGTAAGAGTGATTATTGTAAGTCATGTAAGATTGGATGAATGTAAAAATTAGTGACGGAATTTTTACTTAAAAGTCCTTCTACCCTGTTGATAGCGCGAATATTTTTTATTTGTATTTAAGTGTAATTCTAGTTGCCATATACAGCCGCACAAGTTAAAGACACAATTTTTAACATCAGCAGGAGTAAACAATAATTTACTTTATAAACAATGTTTATAATGTGCCCGAACCAGTACGAAGGACAAGAAATCAGAATGGAATAGTTAGTATAACTAACGCATCAAGATAGAGTAGGAAAAATGGACCTCTGCATTTCATGTATACTAATGCCAGGAGTATTAGGAACAAGAAGGAAGAATTTTTGGCCTTGTTTGGCTCTTCCTGGCCACAGGTTATTGGCATTAGTGAAACATGGCTGACAGAAGATGATATAGTTAGAGGGATAAAATGTGTAAAGTATAGTGTGTTCAGAAGGGACAGAGAGAATTAAATGGGGGTAGGAGTGTCATTGATGATAACTGATGAACTGCAACCAAGGAGAATAGAATTTGTATCGCAGGATAGTGAGAGGAGCTCATTTGAGGCTATTTGGTGTGAGATTGAGACTAACGGAACAACATGTACAATTGGGTGCTGCTATAGGCCAGATGATGGAATAGATGTGGAGATAGTATGCATAGGCAAATTGATGAAATGAGTGGAAAGAGGTAGGTAATTATTATGGGGGATTTCAACCTATAGTAACATTGATTGGAAGGAGAAGAGGACACATGAGGAAGGAACTGGATTTTATTCAGTTACTGAGGGATAGCTATCTGAAACAGCATGTAATGGAAAATACTAGGCTTTCGAGGGTGCTTGACGTAGTAATAGCATCTGAGAATTTGACTGTAATGAATATAACCATGTTGCCACCTGTTGGTGAGCGTGATAATAAGGTCTTGACCTGGGAGGGGGCTAAAGGTATGGAATTTTCGATTAAGACAGCGTATATGTGGAATTACCGTGCTGGCAAGTATGACAAGCTTAGGAGATTGCTTGGTTCAGTGCCATGGCATGTAAAACTGCAAGGGCTGGATATCGATAGAGCATGGGAAGTGGTCTAGGAGCATTTGCAGGAGGTTATTCCGGACTGTATACCTAGAGTTCGAATAGTAAATCAAGTGGGGTTAAATGGATGAATAACACCATTAAACTTGAGTTGTAAAAAAAGAAACAACTGTGTAAGGAATTTAAGGAGAAAGGCGACCGGCAGGCACATGAATGGTATAAAGCGCAGGCCAAAAGGGTAACGAGTGTGGTGAGAAAGGCGAAAATGGATAATGAAAGGAAATTAGCTATGCAAGCTAAAGAGAATCCCAAACAGTTCTTTCAATATGCTGGTAGTTAAAGAAAAACTGTACATGGCAGAATGATTTTAAGGAATCCAATGGTAGGGAGGTAGCTGAATCAGTTGATATAGTGGAGTTACTGAGCAAGCACTTTGCAAGAGTATATAATCCAGGTGGTGATATTGCAGGAATGAAGGAACCAACAGCTTATACTGGAATTGTGGCGAATGAAGTGGAGGTGAATAGTCTATACAGAACCTTAATGTGAATACATCTATGGGATTGGATGGTATATCAGCACGGGTCTTACGTGAAGCAGCTAAAGAATTGTCAGTGCCCTTGACCTTATTGTTTAACCTGAGTCATAAATACTTAACCCTCATGGGGGGTTAAGTATTTATGGCTGTAGATCCGTGTGTGTTCACGGGGCCGGTTTGCCTGCTTGCGAGATGAAAAACTCCAGAAAAACTGGCGGAAAAAACCATACTGCCCGCGCCCAAGACCGGCTAACTTGGCTATGGCTGAGGAAGATCCTCAAATTCCTTTAGTCTTCGAATCGCACCTGGGAAACTACTTTCCCAGTCATATGGTTGCGAAGCGCACAGCCACTAGGCTAACTGCGCGCACATTCTCATTTAGAAACGGGCACTATTTGCTAGATTGCAACTCTTGTCTTAAATTATATGCTGTCTTATGATTTAGGTATGCCAGCGGAAACTATGAAGTCAGCTGTTACCATTTAATGCAAAACTTGCCCATGGTGAACTACTTTTGTGTACGATTTATAACTTTTATTCTTTCATTTTTTTTCTTTCTTTATTTTATTTTAATTAATTTTTTTTATTTTGGCTCTTTAGGTTTGGGTTATAATCGCTTATTGATTCATGAACTTCGATAGTTAGAAAAAAAAATACGAAAATTATTCGTGCACGGCCTATTAAGGAATAAAAGGCATTAGCTGATTTTCGAAGATAATAATCTAATGGATGCATAGTATATTGCACTATCTAATCAAATATACCTCACACGCCCTTCATAATAGTGGATATAGCTATATCAAAAGTATTAGGACTATTGATTTGTTGTGCGTACAAAACTCGAGAGATCTATCGGCAAACTCGGTAATTAACATCAACTAATCTCTACACCACGAGAGAGTTAGGTTAGTTTACGTTCAGTAGTGGGCGAGTTATGATGTGTATTATAAAGTGCTCTTTCATTGTGCGTAATGGATATGAAAAGCGAACAGAGAATTTCGATTTAATTTTGTTTTTAAGAGAATCTTTCTGCTGCAGAAACCATAGAAAAAGTACCAAAAGGCGTATGGAGAGGCTTTGAACCGATCCAACATCTTCAGGAGGTGTTTAAGATTTCGTAAAGGAAGAGAGTTGATAGAAGATGACAAGAAAAATGACCTTCCCGATCTACTCGAACTCAGGAAAATATTGCTTCGGTAGCTGGGTATGTAAAGAACGATCGTTGCATCACATGACAGTGGAAACTCCAAACACCCCTAAGAGCGCCGCTCTTCAAATTCTGAGTGATGATTTGGGAAAGAGGAAGTTTTGTGCCACGTGCCTTGATACCTGAGCAACGAGATCATCGAGCCATGTCTTGTCAGGACATTATTGCGATAGCTGATGCTGACGAAATTTCGTTGAGAAAATCACTACGAAAAATGAGAGTTGATGTTTCGCCCATGTTTCAGGACAGTCATGGAAGGGATTGGCGAGACATCTCCCAGATCAAAGAAATTGAGATTCCAAAAGCACGCATCAAATTATGTTAATATTTTTCAATTTCTCAAGGCTTGTACAAAGAATTCATACCGGAGGTTAGTGCGGAATTTTATAAAAGATCGTCTACTGAAACGCATTCAACGTGTTCGTTCCGGCGCATTCCGGGCGTGAAAATTTTTCCTGTATTTCGATAACGCTGGCCAATAAAGTTGCAAATGTGCGTCACTTTATGACACACGTTTGACGCTATTTTCTATTCCCCAAGTTGAAAATGAAGACGAAAGGATACCAATTTGCAGAAGGTCCAGCCATACAATGGATCGTATTTCGAATGACAAAGATTTTTTTTTTTATCCTACTCTTGTGTATTTTTTGATATTTTATCATTTTTATCCTAAAACCCACTTTGTATATCACAACCACGGCATATGCAGATAAAGAGAGTCCGCTTTATTAAAGCGGACTCTTTATTACCGTACTCTGTTGAATTATATTTCCAGTAATGCGGTAATTTTACTAATTACCGAACTGAATTATAATTTCAGTAGTGAATAATTAATCAAGAGCTGCAAAAAAAATGTGAAAAAAATGTAAGGAGATAGGCGACCAGGTAATTCATGAGCAGTACAAAGAACAAGAAGTTGATCTGCATAGTAAGGAAGGGAAAATCAGATTCTGAGAAGTTAGCCATGCAGGCAAAAGGGAATCCCAAAGAGTTTTTCATTATGTGTCAAGTAGGAGGCAGAAGGACTATGAAAGGATTACTTTAATGAGTGCAGATGGTACAGAGGTAATAGAGGAAGGTGAAATTGCTGAGTGACCATTTTGCAAGGGTATATTATAATCCAAGTAAAGATGTTGTTATAGCAGAAGTGAGGTTGATGAATTTGAAGTAGGATATTGCAGAATTTGAATGTAAATATACAAATATCGTACTCTCTCTCTCTTTCTCTCTCTCTCTCTCTCTCTCTCTCTCACACACTCAAGTCTTGGTTCACTGCTAGAGTGTGAGCTAACTATCAATGAGCGGATGAAAGACGGAAATCGGCTGCACACCTGTCTTCAAAACGTTGATTAGGACTAAAAGGAGCGCTCACTGCTCTTTTTGGAGAATAAAAGGAATTAGAATAAGAATAAAAGGCATTATTTTAATTTCTAGAGAACTTAGATCATTGCAAAATGCTTTGCCTTCTCCTTCTCATCTTCACTAACACACCCACAAAACTCATCGTTCAACCAATATGAACAAATACGAAATATATAATTGTTTTTGTTTTTAGTTCAATCAGTTTTGAACAATGCGAAACGTTATTTCTTAAGATGTTCATTCTCTTTGACAGTTGCATCTCAATTAGAAAATAAAATGAAAGGGAGAGATGATAAGGGTACTCGTTCAACTGATTTCAACCAGATTTCAAATATGATTGTTTCTGAAGTTGCTTAAGCCCTTGAAAAATTCAGACGAATCGAATTACACTAAACAACTAACGTTACTGTACGCAGTTTCAGCAGTCATCACTACAAGGTAACACTGTTGAGCCGATTGAAGCCAATTATGAATAAAATCGATCCATACATCGCATATGCTCCATTGAGAATTTCACCTATCATTAGGTTTAAAACAAAGGCGATGGATTGTAGGGATTTCTTCGAGGAAATCGCCATAATTCAAATTACTTAACCTTTTTCGACGTTTTCAACATAGTTTTATGTTTCTTAAGATCGAGTTGAAAATTCATTCCAATACGACTAAGCAAAGTAAGGTAGAAAAGTGTTGTAGGCCTCTATGCAACTCCCCTCTGAGCATTACATCATTCAACCGATTTCGAACAAAAGTTTTCTCTGATGATGACCATACCTTACTGATAATTTCGTTACAAAGAGACGGAAATGATGGTCTTACAAGGGGGGGGGAGATCCTTTTTAGATGCCTCGTCAGGTCGCATTGTCCTATTTCTATCATATTTGAAACACAGTTGCTTCTGACGTTGCTTGAAGTCCTCTGAAAAATTCAGCCAATTAGAATAATGATAGAAGGATTGCAATGGTGTCTTTCCCTACAAACAGGTTTCAACTTCCACTGTTTTCAAACAAGTTTGTGATGTAGTTGTTTCTCACAATTTCACACAGTTAGAAGAAAAGGAAGAATGGTGGGTTATAAATGATGGAAAATACATTAAATGTAAATTAAATGGTGGGTTATAAATAGCTGTCCATAGGCACCGTTTTGAAAGGGACAGTACCGTTTTTTTTCATATTTTACAGCAGTCAGTCCCGTCGTTTTAATGAAAATGTCAATTTTGTCCCGTTTTAATAAAAACTATAAATATACTTTAATATTGATCAATTATGAATTATTATTCATAATCTATAATCGTATATCAATATCATGGATACCAGTAATTTGTATAATCATGGAGTCGCATTGTTCGATACTAAATATCGATATCTGCAGTTTTTATTCAAAGAAAATAAAAAAAAAATACATGTTGGCAACGTTTGCGCGTCTCAGACGGGGAGTCTGTTCTGGCTTTGTTATTCATTGCAAATCTATCCTTGCAATGTGAAAGAGGCGAAACTGCAGTTTTAATGATGATCCAGATCTCCAGAAAGAATTCAGATTTATTAAACTGGACAAGCTGTGTAGGGATGAAACAAAAATGGATATATGCCAAAATTGTAATATCCA